>NC_089750.1:16767552-16787552 GCF_040412425.1 Macrobrachium rosenbergii
CGAAGTGGAGCAAGTAAGCGAAGCGATTTGCGGACTCTTTAACAGCATAACAGAATATCTCCTTTTTTTTATTATTATTCTTTGATCATCTGGGTAATGTTAGAATAACGCCGTTAAAGACTGCCATTTTACCAACGATATTAAAATTTCAAGACCTTTCAAACTTTTTCAAAAAGTGCCTGAAACTTTTCCAAGAGAATTCTTTGAAACTTTTTTTTCCTCTAGCCGTTTGCTCAAACTCTACTATTTTCTTGCTGGGTTCCATGCATGAGAATAAACCAAGGTCTACCAAAATTTCAACCAAAACGGTTAAATCATCAAAGAAAAATATGTTTGTCTATATGAAACCTACAGCACCTTCCAAAGAAATCTAAATTTCTGGTGACAATTTTTGTTATTTAAAATTACCAAATTAAGCATTACGAGAAACAGCAGAGAAAGCAGAAGTTCCTACAACAACCAGGTCTGCATTTAAGAGGCAGACTCCAGGGTAAGTAACAATTATGAAGTTCTTACCGACTTTTGTTAGGGAAAAGTTGAGTACCTGGTTTTAATGTCCTAGATATGACTGTCTTGTGTACGTTTCTCTATCCACCAATACTTATGTGACAATTGTATATATGCAATGACTAACTTATTTATTCATGGCACAGTAGATTGAAAATTTATAAATGCTTACACATTTCACCCACAGATGCAAGCGTATATATATATATATATATATATATATATATATATATATATATATATATATATATATATATATATATATATATATATATATATATATATATATATATATATATATATATATATATATATATATATATATATATATATATGTATGTATGTATATATGTATGTATGTATGTATGTATGTATGTATGTGTATGTGTTTGAGTGTTGTGCATGTGTAAGGAGGTTTTCAGTAATACCCTATTTATAAATTTCTTTTCTTTCGGGAGAATTTATCAACCAACCAGGAAATAATGTACAACGGTTTTTCTTTTTTCCTCTTTTTGTTTCTAGATGGAAATTTTTGAAGTCTTCATTTTTCATGATGTATCAGTAATCTCTGTACGTAATCATGTGATATAAGCTGATATATATATATATATATATATATATATATATATATATATATATATATATATATATATATATATATATATATATATATATATATATATATATATATATATATATATATATATTGTACTATTGAAATCAACAAAAGGTTAGTAATCTCAGTGTTTTAGGCAACTGTAGTTTTATCTGTTTATCCATGTTCCTTTAGGTGTAGAAATATTTGTTCTACTTTCGTTTCCACTTGAATATCCCCGAAATGAATAAAAATCCAACGTTTCACTGCATCATAATTATGCTCGCAATGCGAATTTCCTTCTATTTCAGGGACAATGCCTGTGACAATAATTCTTGCACATCTCTTATAAACATCTGCCTCTACACATGATAAATCACAATCGATCACATCATTACCAGAATGAATGACATTCCCACCATCATACACAAAAAGTAACATTTCGAATCAAAGCAAAATCGCGACCAGAAGTGATCAATCAGGAACAGAATGACGAGGATGAGATGAAAGGAATGGTGCATTGCAATAGTCCCCCTATTCTTTTCATGCTCCCCGAATGAGGATTTTGCACTAGTCATTGAACACAACACACGTTCGAAAACATTGGCAGTAGCTTCCAAAATGCTTTCTAACGTTTGAACCTGATTGCGAGGGAACGTTAGATGTACTCTTCTCTTTCACTTTCGGGAAAATATCCTTTTTTTCATTATTTTTCTCTGAATTATCTTTTTAATTGGAGAATAACAACTAGGAATAAGAGGAAGCAGTAGGTAGATTTATAAAAAATGACATCATATACTTGGAAAAGAACAGTCATTAGAAACTGTTAGGTGAATAATTTTATATGACCTATCTGTATAAATAATATGCACATTGTTTTTGTATACCTGTGTATAAGAACACGCCGGATTACGACAATCGATAAACAATAGCATAGATAAAGTAGAAAAACGCGTTGTTCTAAACGTAGGATATATAAAAATGATCCCTTCCTTAACATCCTGTCGATGCTAACAATTATTAATACATTCATGCTAGTATGGTATCTTATCTTGTACTTTTAGACTAGAAAAAATTGATCTGGCTGCCATACCATTGTATGTCCATTTGTTTCCTGGTTTTTCTAGATGGTTCCATCGTTTCCTGGTAGTTTGGAGTGTAATATTTTACCCGTAGCCGTCCTTTTTTTATTTGCATTTTCCCCTTTGAGGATTGATGATTCTGTCGATAAATGTTTCTGTTTCATCTGTTATTGAGGTTCATCTCCTCACCTTCAATTGCTGGTGCATATGCACATATAAATGTGCCTAGATATTCGCTTATGAATGCACGCATAAATACGCGCACGCGCACACACAGACACATGGACACATGCGCGCACACCCATGCACACACATACATTTACAGTATATATATATATATATATATATATATATATATATATATATATATATATATATATATATATATATATATATATATATATATATATATATTGATAAAATAAATTATTATATGTATGTATGTATATATATATATATATATATATATATATATTTATATAAAATATTGAGAAATATAAATTATTGTATGTATGTATGTATAATATATATATATATATATATATATATATATATATATATTGCCAAAGATTGAGAAAAGGCAAATTATTGTTCATAACAAATATTTTATCCAACCACCTCATCCACTATTATTTAAGAATTAACTGGAAGAGGAGGGATTAAAATGCCATGTGTGTGTGTTTTTGTGTTTCTCTCAATAACCGCATTGTGATGGACTCATCAAACATTGCCATTTATGTCTGTATATTTGTAAGGATATACAAATGTATATATGTATGCACAATTGATCATAATATGACATACAGTTATAGAAACAAATGAGTAATAGAGGAAGATATAAACATCTTTTGTCTGTCCAGTTCAATGCTGTTGTCTCAATGAAGCATGAATTACGTAATGTAGATCGCGACAGAAATCTGCAAGCAAGTGTGGCAGGCGAAATAATGCTATTTACTGCAATATCTTCCCTAGAATCAAAAGCTCCTATAAGTTAGTAAAGAAGACTGTTATCAGGCTCAATTCGACTCGCGATGGATGCTTATTGGCTGAAATAGGAGCTTAGCGCCTGTATATATGACGGCAATAACCGGATTGTATAACGGCTCGTAAAATCGCCTGGTTATGAGGCAATATCTGAAACTTAAGTCAGCGATAATGCTGCCCTGGTTTCTTGACTTCCTGTAATTGTAGGTAACTTTAATTGTAGTTTGTTCTTTAAGCAGCAATATACCTCCATGATAAAATCATTGATTTTTTATCAAGAGAAATAAAAGCATGTTGTATACTTTATCAGGTTTATGTTTATATTTATCAAATTTTTTATTTTTCGTTTTTCCATATACCTTTTCCTCGCTTCTACTCTTATGAATAAGGTGTTAAAGGAGATAATATTTTTCTTCCTTTTTTCATGAAGAATTGATGGAAAGTCATTTTATGCTTTTTCTCACGTTTATATCTATTTTAGTTCTCTGTGAGATTTACCTAAACAAATTTTGTCTCCTTGTTTTTAAACGAAAATACGAAAGATAATTGATTTCAATCACATCTGCAAATTAACACCTTTTTGAGGCAAGATGATTTCAAACTGAATGACCCTTTCCTATTTCTTCTCTTGTTTAGAAATTCCGTAACATTAATCTATTTTTGAGAAAAAATTGCAGGTATGAAATGGAAAAATAAATTAGGTCATTAAGCTTTAAGCCTTAGGGTCAACGTGGTCAGCATTCACTCGATGTTGCAAGCGTCAGCTCTTTCATATCAGTGTCACCTCATCGCTCACAATAGAAAAAAGAGATGTCTCTGGAGTTACAGATTTTCGTTCACTTTCTGAGTTTTTTTCTGATGATCCTTATTTTACATATTTCGAAGAGTACCTTCGATCCAGAGTATTGTATGGGTATACTTACATCAACATCTACATAAACGTACACGTTTACAGACATGACAATTATTTCAATAAACACAATTCAATGCGCATCCATGGTAATTCCGATTAAACATTAACAAACCACGCGCAAAAACATAATTGCATACACATGGGAAGTAGATAACACAAGCATACATACGTACATACATACAGTACACGCAGACAGACACACATATATACATACACACACACACAAACATATATATATATATATATATATATATATATATATATATATATATATATATATATATATATATATATATATATCTATATATATATTCTGCCTCTGTTGCCCAAGCAGTGAATTCAGTACTTTGTCTATAATCGATAGTAAAGGGTCGCAGCTACTGTAAAAAAAAAAAAAAAAAAGATAAAAGGCCAGGGGTTAGCTTCCGCCCCCTAAGATGGCTAAAGCAGTCCGTACCCATTACCTTTAAGGAATATATACAGTATATATAAGTATATATAATCATTTACAGAATAACTGATTATTATGAAATCACGTAAGTAATTATTTCGTGAGATCTAAAAATCCTTATAGCAAACCGAGTTTATAAATTGAATACTCTATCAAGGAACCTTGTTTAGCTTCAAATTTCTATATAAAACTGTCAAAAGTCATTATAGATGGAAAATACTACATCATTAATGAGCTCGAATATTATACTTGAGCGTTAATTGTGAATAAGAGTTATGCATATTGGATAGTCTCTGACATCTGCTTATTGAGACTTGTCAGTTAGCTTATTATGTTTAGGCAAAATTCCTGATTTTTAAACAAGGATTTGTTTTCCACAGCAATTTATCAATAATTTTCAATGCTTCTCAAAAGCAGGGCAATAATGTGAAATTGAAATAGCGAAATATATAAAAGATATATCATCCTAGGCATTACCCTACTTTCTTCTAAACTTAATGTGACATTATAGTTTGTAATATAGTAATGAAAGAAACACCATAAATCAGAAACAGTTGGCAGTTGGTTATCAGTAACGAGCAATTGTATTGTCATGAAATTTTCTGTCTTTGATCGTCATAGATATTCTTGTTTCAGTATCTGGGTGCTTGTTGTTACTTGAGAAAAAGCTACTGTGCTCGTTCTTTCTTATGTGGGTATTTTTTTTTCGATGAATAAATACTCCAGTTAAAATCTCTTTTGAGTATTACAAGCTAGTGGGGCTCTATGAAAACCTGTATTAAACAAATAAGATCTGTACCCTAACAGCCTGCTCGTCTCTCTGCGCTAACTCAAACACCTGATTAATCGTTGAGTAAAAGATAAAAAAAGGATCCTTTAAGAGTATGATGATTCATTCCTTCAGCATAATCTTTTGAAGCCTGACATCTGAACATTTACAAAATATCAGCAGTTAATGTTCGCCACTGAAATTCTCGTCATTTGATGGCATTTGCGTATGAAAAATAAATCCTTTCTATATATTCACCTTAAAGTCACAGTCCCACCCACCCCCCCCCCCAAAAAAAAAGAAATAGGCCACCTTTATGACGAAAGTATCTTCATATCAGTTCTAAGATCAACCCTTCACCTTACAAATCTTTCAGTCTTTATGTAACCCGATGGCTGGTTACATAAAAACAACTGACTCTGTTTATGAGACTTCTTAAAAGAGAAATAGCAGTATTTCAACATTTGTGAGCCATCATTTGAAGGAATTTGGGCTTCCGCCTATTGAGAGGTCAAAAATCAACCAAATTACGTTCTATTCATTGCTGCGGAAGCCCGCTCCCCGTTTTTTCACGTTCAATACCCAGTTCTATTTGGACATTTCTGGGTATCCTTTCAATCAAGTCTTTTGCTGTTGCGAACCGTAGATGCTTTTCATGCACGTTTACACAAAAACATACACACCCACCCACCTACCCACCCACTCACACACGCACACACACAAACACACACACATGTATATATATATATATATATATATATATATATATATATACATACATACATACAAGTATATATATATATATATATATATATATATATATATATATATATATATACATACATACAAGTATATATATATATATATATATATATATATATATATATATATATATATATATATATATATACACATATATATATATATATATATATATATATATATATATATATATATATATATATGTGTATGTATATACACATACATATACATATACAGTATATATAACAATTTTGCATAGGATATCTCTATTCTTTTTAATATCAAGCCAAATATAATCCACTTATTTTGAATTTTTTTTTTATCTTCAAAATATGATATTCGTATATCAACGGCGAAGAAATACATTCGAATGCTGATTAGTGTGAATACCCCTGTTATATATAATTTACTTTGGAGTCTTTTAATTCTGAGTTGAAGTTATACATACACACGCACACACACACACATATATATATGTGTGTGAGTATTATGTATATACCGTATATGTATATATATATATATACATAATAATAATAATAATAATAATAATAATAATAATAATAATAATAATAATAATAATAATAATAATAATAACACCTCATTTAAACTGGATGGTATCTAGCGGAGATATTTATTCAGGAAAAGTTACAGATAATCCTAGAAAACTTGTAACTTTCCTGAATAAATATATCCGCTTGATACCTTCCAGTTTAAATGAGGTTCTGTTATTAAATGTATTAATGCACAGAACAACTGTGTGAAGTAATAATATTATATATATATATATATATATATATATATATATATATATATATATATATATATATATATATATATATATATATATATATATATATATATATATATACAGTATATATGGGGGTCAAATACTTGTTGAATTACCATAAGGAGTCGTATGTTGGAGCACTACATGTAAATATTGATTGGCAACGAATATGTGAAGCAGGAAGGAGACCAATATCCGTAAAAGGTTTGATTTTATATTTGAATTAAATAAAATAAATAGCAGTTGAAACAAGATGTTAGTGCAGTAACTGATGAATAAGAGTGTTCATGCAGTGAAAAAATTTGATAGATAAAAGTTAGTACTAGTAAAAATAAGGGAGTAAGATGGATAGAGCATGAGGAAGATCTTTAAGAACAGCGTCCCTGACTAGGAATTAAGCTGGGAAGAACTGGTTTGTGAAGGTGTAGTCTCATGGAGAGAAAGGGGAACCAAAGATTAGTGAAGCGCATAGCATTTGGAAGTTTTTGAAACAAGGAGGTGTGGGTGGACTGAGAAGGTCCCTGCTGAATTGAATGGAAGAAGCGTTTGAATAGAACAACCTTCGTATTCAGAAAACTTGACAGTTCAGGCAACACAGAGGCGAGGTGCGCCATTTCTGTAATAGTGATAGATGAGCTATAGATGGGCTACGGCTGAGCCTTTGTATGTATGTCAAGGCTGATTTTGTGGACTTTTCTATTCATCATTGATTTAACAGTAAAAGGGTGATATTGCATATTACTAAAAATTATTTTTTATCTTGATCAGCTTCCTACTACAGGTAGCCGAAAGTGGTAGGGCTATGAACTGGAACTTCATGTGGCATCAGGAGGACTTCCAGGAATGGTGAAAGATTATAAGTGTATTTGGCTGGACACTGTAAGAATGAATGATTGTGACAGGAGAAAAAGATGAATAATGTGTAGGTGAAATCCATAAACGGGAAAGATTTAAAGTGGAAGAAAATGTCTTCTGTGTATCTGAAACTGTACCTTTTGATATCTTGGAAAACGCGTAGGCAGTTGCTTCGGGCAACTGAAATGGAAAGGAAGGAGACAGGAAAAGAGATGGCATTGGTGGTAAGTAGGGAATTCCTGAAGTAAATATAAATGGAAAGTCTTGTTAAAATTTGTTGATAAAGTGGCTCGACTGTTAGAAAACAAGGTTTCAAAGAACAATACTAAACGTTGTACTAGGGAAAGATAAAACGGTGATTAAAAGACTGTGACAGATGATGCAGTATTGCAGTTTACAGGAAGCAAGTTACTGGATGCATTTCTGATCATCGTTTCGATGATTTCAAATTTATAATGCACATAAATTTATTTTGAAGAATAAGAAGTAACAATGTGTCTGTGATGTTGTGAAAGCAAGTTATAATAAAAAAAGGATTCAAGGAGAGCATTTAATGAAAAATTTATAACGTTTGGAGGTAGAAATACATGGAGAGTCTGTGAAATTCAATGATGGGGATATTATTGAGGGCTTCTAGCACGGGGGGCTAGGAAGAATGAGTAAAATTAAAAAGGGGCGAACTGGGGAAATTATGAGGTTTAGTGAATGCAAGGAAGAGATCGTTGGGATGGAATCGCATAACAGATGTGAAAAAAACGTACAGGTGTTCAAGATGATAAACTTGGCAGGCAAGAAGGCGTGAGAAAAAGAACAGTAGAAGTATGAGGGTTACGCAGAATATATAGGTATTCTACAAGGCAGGGAAGACACAGAGAAAAAGATGTTAATGGAAAGATTTTGTCTGTCCTGACTGCAGTAATGGGTCAACGTAGAGAGTATTTTGGAGATGCGTTGGATAAAAAAGAGGCACAGTAGAATGACACAGAGGGGAAGGTGTTAATGTAGGAATGGGAATACTTGTGGAAGTAACTGTCAGAGAAGTGTGGAAGGCAATTAAGAAGTCAAAGAAAGGAAAGCCACCAGCAGTTGAGAGGCTTAAGAGTCATAGACCTCAGTACAGATGCAATAAGTGTGATTTTGTGGCTTACCAGAATTTGATAAATATTTCTGGATGGTAGAAAGGCTCCGAGGGAATGAGTTAGAGAAACAATTTATCATTCCATTATAAAGATAACAGAATGAACATTTGAGTGCTGTATTGTTTTCCCCCTTGATAACAAAATGCCTACTGTCTGTAAATTTTCATTTGGTGATACGAAAAGCACATATGTTGTACTGCCACTAATTTTCTGAATATGCATATTGACTGATTTGCTTACTGGTCTGAAGAAAAAGAACGAATTTATCGTCCCAGACGAAAATGTTGGATATAAATATAGCCACCCTGTTTATGTGCGTTTTTCACGTTTTACTCATATCACATTTTGGAGATAACTCACACAGAAAATTATCTTGATTTTTTTCCAAATTGACCACGAAATTGGCTATGCAAAAAAGACCCAAAAATATTTTTACAGGTTTATCCTCTGAAAAAATAACATTACATTGGTAATAGGTTTACATATAACTATTAGTTAATCTGAATTAAGAATTGGATTGGATAAATATCATCATACCTTTTCACCACAAAATTCACAAATTTGATACTCTTTCTTATGATCACAAAAGTAGAGTCACAAAGAAGCAGCTGGCCAGTTTCCCATAGACCTTGTCATTCACAGAACGTTTAAGGCGGATGTGAGAGATAAAACCCATATCATTAACCGCAATCCCAGGTAGTCTGACTTGAAAAGACCTAGCATGGTTTTCGGGATACAATTTTGAAGCGCACGTGGGTTACTTTTCATCTTCAATTCTTTATCACAGGCACACATGTACAAGCCACACACACACACACACACACACACACACACACACACACACACACACACACACAAACACACACACATATATATATATATATGTGTGTGTGTGTATGTATGTGTGTATACACACACACACACACACACACACACACACACACACACACACACATATATATATATATATATATATATATATATATATATATATATATATATATATATATATATATATATATATATATATTTTACTATTTTTATTTTCATGATATGTGTATATTCTTTTGACCATCAAGCCACAAATAACCCACTGATATCAAAATCACCGTAGCTTAAGATTATTACACGATCAAACCTATTTTGGCCCGGATTCGGATGCCCTTTTGGGTTGATACGTGAATGACCATGACCTTATCCAGGAAGCCGTGGTGTGAAAGTTAGTATTCTGGATTAACCGAAGAGAGGTTATAGCAAGAAATCCCGAGCTAGGAGGAACCTCTATTGATGATATATGGAAAGAGACCAAAATGTAAAAGCTGTGAAATGTCGGGATACGACGACGTGGAAAAAAATAAAGAGCAAGCGTGAAAAGAATGATCAGATCGCTTTGACGTGTTGGGTCACAGGAAGAAAATGGAGAAGCAACGGGTGGGGAAAAGGGTGAATAATTCGGAAGCTTTTGGAGGAATGAGGAGAGGGGCACCATCAAGGGTTTTGCTCAGTGGGGTGAAAGGTGTAGTGGGGGAGGGGACGGCATTGATATCCACGAAGCACTCGAGTGTAAACAATAGTTATGTAGGTGAGAGGCCCAGTGTTTGCCCACGGGGGTTGACTTTAATGATGCTGGTATTTTCTGCAGAAAGAGTTTCTCGCAAGTTTAAAAGTTTAAATATGAAAAGTATGTATATATATATATATATATATATATATATATATATATATATATATATATATATATATAGATACATACATACATATATATATATATATATATATATATATATATATATATATATATATATATATATAGATAGATAGATAGATAGATATATATATATATATATATATATATATATATATATATATATATATATATATATATATATATATATATATATATATATATGTATGTATATACAAAACACACACACATATATATACTGTATATATGTGTGTATGTGTGTATATATATGTATGTATGTATGTATGTGTGTGTGTTCACTGATGTAACTATCTTCACATTTATCAGCATATTTCAGAGAAGGAGACGGACTCTATGCAGCACCAAGTAAATTTTGATATTAATCTTAAGCACTGGTCTGTTTTCGTCACTTTTCCGTACCCCATGTTTTGAAGTTATTATCAAACTAAATACGAGATAACGAAACGACAGTAAAACGCGTGCGATGAGACTTATATCACTATATTAATATTATATACTCCAAGCATGCCAATAGGAAGACCACTGGTGCCTGGAATGTGGTCTATATAGCCCTCAAACCACAATGATGAACCCTGAATAATTTTGGTGGGTTGGGGAAATGAAAGGGTTTGTGAAAGAAAAATACTATTCAAGGTTTAGTTGCATGACAGAAGAAAATTTTGCAGTATATACTGAATAATATATATATACAGATTATATATATATATATATATATATATATATATATATATATATATATATATATATATATATATATATATATATATATATATATATGTATGTTTTAGAATGTTTTAGAAGCTACGGCATTCTTATGCTTTCATTTTATTCATTATGACTGCAGTGTATACCATTTTAGAGATATTAGTATTCATGTTCCTTACATTCTTTCTATACTTTAAAATTAGCCGAAATCATTCAAAGCTCTGTTTTTGCATACATGTGCTTATGTCTGTCTTTGTGAGCATTTATTTCCTTGTCCATGTACAGTCGCTGAAGAGAAGGTAAGTGACTATTCTTTCAAGAGAATTAGCGTTATGTGGTCATATTGTAAATTTGTTTCTAAGGTTGTCAAGATTCACTTTGCCCATTATAATAAGAAAAATCTTAAGTTTTAAATATGAAATCACTTTACAAATTCCCAACGACATAATTATGTGGTTGTCTCGCTTTTATGAAGTTATCTCTGACAAAATTCCACGATGATATGAATTGCAATTATGACGAATAGAGCTATAGCTACAACCTCTGGTGGTTATTTCCTCAGATTCCTTATTTTCTGCGTTTCTTTGTTGTGCAGAGAGGCACAATGACTAAAATGGAACATGAGGAAACCTCGCATTGTGAGAAAATTTCGGTGAAAAAAGATATATGCTGCGTGAGAGTCCAATAATATCCCTCGCAGACAGCTATAGTAGTTTGAGAGCCTCGTTCAGAATCCCACAAAAGGCTGAAAGCCTTATTCCCTGAATTTTTTTATTTTTTCTTTTGTCTGGTTTTTCGAAGATAAAAGAACCTGTTTCTACTTTCAATGGCCCTCGCATACCTTGTCCTTACACTGAGTTTGCATCGATTTTTGCTCTTCCAAAAGATAAAAGAATATCTGGGGATGTACAGTATGTATCAGAGATGTAATATTCCACGTTTGGTTTATTCTAAGGTAAAAATATGCTTTGATTCCCAAATGAAATTGATGAGACATGGAAATATTTTTAAATAAGAAAATGTAGTATGCATAAGGGTGTCTTGCCATAGGTGAACACTCTGGCTTTACCTTCGATTATTTATATATCTATCAATATATATATATATATATATATATATATATATATATATATATATATATATATATATATATGTATATATACATATATATATATATATATATATATATATAATATATATATGTATATATATATATATATATATATATATATATATATATATATATATATATATATATATATATATATATACCCATATATATATACACACACACACACACACACACACACACACACACACACACACACACACATATATATATATATATATATATATATATATATATATATATATATATATATATACTCATATATATAAAGTGAGACTGATTTTCAGTGATGCTAATCTAATATGATTTCCCTTTGCTCAGGTCTATCTCTCTCTCTCTCTCTCTCTCTCTCTCTCTCTCTCTCTCTCTCTCTCTCTCTCTCTCTCTCTCTCTCCACACGGTGCCTTAAAATTGTTTTTTCATTCCTGCTATTTGCTGAGTATGGTTAAGTAGAACGGAATTTTCAATCTATAAATAATTACATTTCATAAGGAAATGTTTATGTCCTAACATACCTTAAAAGTACCAAATGAAAATGACCATTTTGTGTTAGAAACAAAAATGTTAATTGTGAAAAAAAAAATGTTTTTTCCGTATTAATAAGTGAAAAACCAGTTCGTTGTATGTTCTGGTGAATACTGGGGACCCATTGCCCCAGGGGTCAACCAGGAAGGAAACGAAAGAGAATATTGAATACCGTAGCCGAGGTTGGAATACCACTGGCCTCTTTTGCTATTTGGGTGTCCATTAAAACCATTTAATTGCTTTGAAATACCGTAAAATCTTGATTCTATTTTGATGCATTTTGTATTTCAAGTTATATGTCACTGCCTCTTTTTCTATTGTTATTGGGTAACTGATATTTGAGTATTCACGTTATATGTTTGATATATCTCTTTTTTTATGATTAAGTGATTTGTATGTGATTGCAATTCAATAGCGACACAAATTGGTTCCTAGAAACGTTTTCCTACTATTCTATTTCAGTTATATGGTTATTGAAATAGAGAGCCAAAGAAAAAAAAAAACTATAGGCATGTTTGCCAAATCCCACTTTCATTTCGTTTTAAACCTGCATTTCTCTCGAGATTCTCTATCAAATTTCTCTGTCTTCTCAAATATCCTAAAGCACCTTAGACCACTGCATTTAAGGGTAGATTAGCCCTCAATCTGTATAAAAATAAATTTCTTAATATTTTTTCTTCAGTGTAAGGGGCGGAGCAGTTTAGGCACATTTCTCATTTTTGTTATCTTCCTAAGTAAGATATGTTTTTTTTTCATTCGCATTATTTATATATAATAATGAAATTTAAGTGATGGGGAATCCATAACGTTTCTTCAGACAAGAAATTTTGAGTCCATGATACCTTGGCCTTGCTATTTAATTCTGTATAATTCTTATCAATAATATCGTTTATTTCAAACATGCACCTATTCAGATTTGGACTTATACATTCAATGTATAGTCAAGCTTCACAGAAAATCCGTTATAAAAGCAGCTAGGCTTTTAACGTTTAATCCTTAAAACGTTTAAGGCAATAACCAGCTTATCCTATTTCAGCCAGTCTCCTATATGGATTTTCACTGTTTTTGAATAAACAGGGAAAATCCATATAAATAAATTATGTCCTCACCTTTATTACACCATTATATGCTCTGAAAAAATAGTAAATTTGAATTATTAATGATATAGGTAGTTTCACTTAATCTCTGAATTACTATACCATCATCATCTGTTGATCATACTGGTGTTACATTAAAATTATGCCCTTCCTTAATACTTCTAAGATACATTTTTTAATATATTTATAGATCATTCATGTTTCCTTGCTGTTCGAGTACTCTAAATTCCCCCTCTTAATTCTATTGATATAGGTAGTTTCACTTAATCTCTGAATTACTATACCGTCATCATCTGTTGATCATACTGGTGTTACATTAAAATTATGCCCTTCCTTAATACTTCTAAGATACATTTTTAATATATTTATAGATCATTCATGTTTCCTTGCTGTTCGAGTACTCTAAATTCCCCTCTTAATTCTACATAAAGTTATTTCCTTATATCTCTGAGCATAAAGCTCTTTAATCTCCCTCATTCTCTTCAAGACAGTAATCTGTTCTCATTTTTTAAAGAGGTAACTCTCTCGGTACTATTTTTCTCTCTCAGTATTATCTTTCACCAGAGAAAGAGGGAAGTAAGTCTGAATATTTGTTATCCTTGTGTCAAATGGAAAGCTAATTAATTAATAATTTAGTATTTTTTATAAATGCTTCTTTCTAGAAACAGTATCTAAATCTACCTAAAGAGCACGTATAGTTTACACGGGAATCCCACATTACTATATTTATTTCGAACATTCTTGACCTATTTTAACAAACTCATACATAATGTTACAAATTTTTGAGTGTTAAAGGTCCTTTATTTAACTTTGTGACTTTTTCTATTATAATATCCTAAACTTATGTCCAAAGACAAAGCTCTTTTTTGAAAAATATTAATTTCTCATTCTGTTTCCGAATGTTACAGTGAAAACTGATATGCACAATTTTACATCCTTTTTCACATATGTTTCGTAAGCATTTATTTTACATATATATTTGTTAGTATGAAAAATCGATTCTTCCCCATCACGGATTTTTTAGTGGCTCTATCTACTGTCTCACGCTCAGACCATGTTATTCCATGATGTTATTCCATGATGTTATTCGATGACGTTATTTCCATCGAAATTCCCGATTGGAATGGGATGTTCCCTACGTGAGATGCTCACATCCACAGCGCATCTGCTGGTATTACTTTACCGGATCGTTACATGGGTTTCTGACTTGAATGTTTGCAAAAGGATCGTGTTGAAGAGGCAATTAGATTCGAGATTTTGCAACCTTGTGGTATTATGGGATGTCGTTTTTAATTATGTATTGTCTCTCAGAAACCTTAGAAGAATGAATCAGCATTACTCATTGTCTCAGACCTCAAGGCAATTATTTCTCTACAGACTTATAAAGGGTCGTTGGTTGGGGGTGGGGTGGGGGGTAGGCGGTTGCAAGAGATCCACTGAGTATGTTGAACCTTCATTACAAGTATGGTATTGCTGACATCAGGGAAGTATCCTGCATGGGAGTTTCATTCTTGAATAAGCAGTGAAACGATTAACTTCCTATTGACTATAGTCGTGATTTTCACTGGAACTGTTTATATACCCGGAAACAGGTTACAGTTGATCAAATATGCAACATACAAATTATAATACCCAGCTTGGAAAATCTAGAAGACAAGTATCTTTTATCAGTAAACTCAAGTTATAAAGGGAATTCCTTCTGGTAATACATACGCGAATACCATTAGTTTCATAAACTATCGAAAGTTATCCAAGTTTATCCCTGGCAATTAAATAAGGACTGGGGCCACTTCTCTTCTCTAATTTGCTCGGTAAATTCAACGATTTAATGTTATTCGAACGGTATTTATTTCATTTTTTCATTAGTGAAGAAATGTTTCTTTCTGATAAAACTTAATTTTTATACACTGAGATCAAGTTTAATTTACTAATCTGAATGAAAATATTTTCATGTTCTATGTATAGATGAAGATAGTGAACTTGATTTATAATCGAAGGGCAAGTTCATTTTTCACTGACATAGTTTCAATATACAGTTGTTTTCTGCCTAAGTTGTAAATTTTGAAATCTGTGTTTGAGACGAGAAAGGTACAATATGTTTCTCTAAAGTACTTTTTCAATAATAAATATATATTTTTTTAATTAACCTTCGTACTGCGGAGGCAGGACTTACATAATTAGACTACCTACTCTCTCTATATCAGCAAATAAAAAAAAATATGAATAATAATTATAGTGGTATATATAAGACAAGAGAACATTTTCTGACTTTGCCACAGCGTTTTTGGCTGAATGAACTAGCGAAGTAGAGGTTTAATCTTTTTAAATCTTTATGGCGAAGTGAGACGATGGATTAGGCCATTCGCCGGTGGCTCACATAAATTGTCCAGTTCCCTGGCAAAATTCATTGCGTTTGGTCTATTTCGGATGCCCAAAGATATTCATTGCCTCCCTTTGCACTAGAGTATGAAAAGGAATATTTTGTATATTTGGACTTTCTGCTTACTCTAAATATTAATTTCAGATACTAATTCAAATTTTCCGTCACAATCTATGCCCCTAACGTATATTACTTTCTCTCCATCCAAAAGAAAAACACAAATCAATTCCTTAAAGATAAAAGGCATTAAGATTTTTTCCTTGTTTTACTGATAAGCAAAAGATAAGATCGAATGATATAATGTTTCTGAAAATCTAAGGTTCATTATTTGTTAGAAATTATGATAGCTGAGAGACACGTATTTTTTACAATAAGTTTCCCGCTGAAATTGTGGTCTTCATGTTTTGATTGGCGTAAATCATTTATAATTATCTACTTTGACATTCACTTCTTTACATAATATTTACCTGTGATTAAAAAGTTAAAGGTACATGCAATCCTTGATTTAGATTTTCTACAGTTCACATTTTAGTTTTTGACTTCATCTCATTTCTTCGTTATTTTTCATACTATTATGACTAAATCTATGCTGAAAAAAATTATATTTGTGCTATATCATTCTCTGTTTACTTGAATCGATCAATACAGCCGTTCTTGACAAGGTCTCGTAATGTTTCAGTTCATTAGCTATCGATGACAATGGCTTACTGTGCTGACTGAACAGCAACTAAGGGCAACCTTTGTCATTTTGTGATATTACTGAATTCCCTGATTGTCTTTGGATAGTCTCTTTGTGAGACACACACATAAACAAAGTACTCTCTGGTATAAGTCGGCCAATCGTTTCATGGATGTCTACCTTGAGTGTATATATCTGGATCGTTTTGATGAGGCAATGAAGCCTTGCTTTTGTGGCCTTGGCGTATAACAGGTGAGGTTTACCAGTCTGCATTTCAGATTAAAGCTTCGGGATTATCTTTGAAACATTCACGTTAATTATCTGTTGGAACTCTGAAGCTTACAACTGATCCTTTACTTTATTCAACTTCCTTGAATTCTCCGAGATTGGTTTATTGTTATTGTGTATTTGAAATCTTCAAATTTTTCAGACTTTACTTTAGAAAAGAAAATGGTTTATTGCTGGTCATTTATCTAATTCCTTGCTAGGTATTCGTGCCTTCGTAACCTAACATAATATATAAAACGAATGACAGTTATATTAATCATACAATACTGTGCTATGTAAAACTCAGTAGATCCTCTTCTTCGGCGCGGTGCTTAACCTCAAATTAAATTCTAGGTTGAATGAGGTGCAAAGAATTGGGGGGGGGGGAGTTAAAATTATTAATTCTATCTTTAGCCCACTTCCCACCCTGCGCTTTTCATTTCTCCACGAAGGTTCGTCTCATCAATATTCCAGCAGATGATACGAAGAAAAAGGATTTAAGTGCATATCCTAGTGAGTTACGGACGAATGATCTCATCAACGGGGTCATCTACTGATACGTTATTTTCAGACACTACTCTCTCCTTGCGTTATTGTATATTTTAGTCATGCTAGTATCCAAGAAGTTGGCTGAATTACGAGGGTATTTTAAAGCAGTTATGTTCATGGCGAACGTTAGGGTGAAGAGAGTTAAAGGGGTGATTTGAAACTACGTAAATATTTCAACGTGGCCTCCTTATTATCATCCGTATCTTTATACACTTTCTTCATAATGTATTGAAGTTATACCGAAATTATAAACGCGCACACATAACAATGTTCCTACAACCACTTAGGGATATTTTGCAGATGATTCTTATTATCCTAATATGTGCTTCTCAGACATAAATATTTACAGGCAAAGATCCTCAGGGAAATGTGTTCTGTTGAAAAATAATGACAATAAAAGATATGCTACTCGAAAGTCCAATAACATCATGGGCAGAAAGCTATATCGTTTAAAGAGTATGACTTCGAATGCCGCGGAACTTAACCGAAATCATATTTAAATTTCTAAATAAAAAAAAATGGTAAACAAGGAAAAAAAGTTACTTTTTTTATCTCAAGCATTTTTATGCACTGAATTCCTCTTATTTGAGCATTCTTAGGCAGCAATGGGTATTTGAATTATATAATCTTCATTGGTCAAAAGAAAAGTATATTGCAATTATATAAGAAAAAATATGAACGTTACGACTCTCCATTTGTTTACGGAGACGGCTCATTTCAGTGAAACAATATGATGGCATTCGTAATAAGTAGTTTGGGATTCTCTAGAATCTCTAAGGATCCCTAAATTCATTCAGTTAAGATTATTTACATTAAATTTTACGTCACGATTCAATACAAATTACCTTGATATGTCAAATCAGTGAACCTTGACAAGCTTACAGAGTTTTGCAGTTAATCATTCGATATGATCATTTCATTACTGCATTCTCACGGGAGGTATGGACAAACGGGGGCCATTTCCGAGACACAGCCGAAATTCCTGATTGGTTTCGGAAGCTCCCATTGTGAGATACTTGCATCTGCTACGTATCTGCAGGTATTAGTCGTCTGGATCGTTTCATGGATTTCTCCTTTGAATGTCTGCATCAGAATAATCTTGACGAGGTAATTGGAACTCGGCTTTTGCAGCCTTTGGAGGTTTAATGAATAACGTCCGCGACTCTACAGAATTGCTCTAATTCTTATTTTTTGAAGGGCTGCTGCCTGAATACTGTTATTGATACTGAAGGCCTTTAGTTAAATGTTACTTTTTTCCCTCGGTTATTAGAAGTTTTAGTAGTTTGTTACTAACTAGTAATCACAAATCAGGGCCACCTGCTGTTGGCTATTATCTGAAAGCTTTTATTGGTTTATCATTATCCCTAAAATTTTCTCTTTATGGTTTGGTTATTAAGACCAAGTCTGTGAGATACATTTTTACATATTTGTCAATCCACAAACTTTTAATTTGGTGTGCTTTTATGTTTCAGAAAGCATCCTAAGTGTTCTTTTAGTTGGTATCATGTTTCATTTCCTTGTTTAGGATTTTAGTTTGGTATTGCAAACGTCATAGAAAATAAAAATGCATGGCTTATGTAAATATTTTGATGTATTTGTTTTACACGTTTATTGAATTTTTTTACAGAACTGTATAATAGCTCTTCTACTATTGGCTTACAGATTTAAATATATGGATTGTTATTTTTGGGAGGTTTGTCTATTAATTTGCCTTAAGAACCTCACCATCACTATCATCACTCATCATCATTATCAATCATCATCATCAATGTGAAACTCTACTATTCATGCCCTTGCTGTGCTTGATCCGCCACAAATCTCCAGCCTCCCTCCTCAATGCTCATCTCAGCAGGTCTGGATCTTCCAACCTTTTTGGTGGCGCAGAAGCCCAAATGGTACTATCAAGTACTTTTCTCCCATGAGATGCGAAGAACATTTTCAAGCCATCTCTATCTCCCTTTTATCAATATCTCATCTACAAAATTTCATGATCTCAAATCGGACACACTGTTGTTTGGTAGTCAGCCAAGAAACAGTATGAAACCTCAGATTCCTTGGACTGGGCTATAGAATACGATTAGGACCATCAGCACAAAGCC
>NC_089750.1:16800052-16882552 GCF_040412425.1 Macrobrachium rosenbergii
CTGATTATGTGCTCTAATTCCGGGGCCTTTAAGCAAGTATTTTGCATAATCCCCGCATAAAGGAAAAGATGCAAAGCAACCGGGGAATAATATTGTGTAATATTGCCATGCAATGCTTTATTTTCTCTTTATTAAGAACATTATACAACCTCTGTCGGGGTAATTATGTTAATGTACGTCCGTTTTACTGCAAGAAAGAGCATTATTTATATTGCATTGTTTCGTTTTGATTATAATAAATCTTACTTATGTATGACCCTGTATATTTACATGCAAGCAGACTGGAACTTACAGTTATTCTTCATGAAAATTCAATTATCATTTGTGCATGAGCATGTATATTTACATACAGACAGTCTGGAATTTTAAGTCACTCCTCACGGAGAACTGCGTCTGAAAATCCAGTCATTGATAGCTGTAAAAATGAAAGGGTTCAGTCAAATCTTTATTTTTCAGAGTAGGGAGTCCGACTACTTTGCGGTGAATCCTATCCTGTCACGCAACCCTTCCATTTTCTCCTTTAATTCCCATTTTCTGCTTCTCCGAGGTTTCCTTTGATCGTTTCACCCTTTTGTTATCGTCTTTTACATCAAAGGAAGTGACCTGCCAAAGCATTTTTATCTTTTCCTTTTATCGTTTACCTCGCCTCATTGCGCGAGTAGAGTAACCGAACAATGCTTTAAGCCTGCTTTTATTCTAGTGTGGAGATTTGCTCAAAACCAGCAACTGCCTGATATGAATTTTCCGTAATTATCAGATTAATTTAAAAAAGATGAATAGAAACAAGAGTTACTATTCGGAAGATCGTAATCACTGTTTTGCGTGTTTTTTTTTTATGCCTGAATATAAAAATGGTAAAATTTCTTGTTGTCGACAATTGCAAAACTAATGTTAAACTTGCTCTGTTATTTTTTCTAAAAAAGTCAAGCCGGATTATACTGAATTTTTTTCTGGAATTGCATATTCATGGAATATGCAATTAAGAATAATGATCATATATTAACATCGCTTGTAAATAAATATGTTTTACTTATAAAGACTAAACTTTATTATGGTATCAGTGACTGGAAAGTAAGTATAACTCAGTGAAACAGGTTAATATCGAATAAAAAATACCGTTTACAAAAAACAACTAGACTGCAGAAATCAAATTATAAAACTCTCTGTAAAAGTTGAGGTAATAAAAATAAGAAAACCGTCTGATTTTTTTAGAAGAAAAAAGAGACAAGATCTAAGTACACAATTTAATTACGTGGAAAATTAACATCTTCAAAACTGTTAATTAGAATTTTCTCGATTACAATTCAGACAGGAAAATTAAAATGAAAAAGTTCTGGATAATTTCCATAATAAATCGAGAGAGAAATATGTAGTTTCAAGATGGCGGAATCATAATAGAATAGAAAAAAAATATTCACCTGATCATAAAAAAAGTTATACGTGGAACGTTTTGGATGGGATGCGTCTGCATAGCCTTTATGGCCACCGATGAAAGAGAAATATGTGCACGGTGAGGAAAAGAGCCTCAATTGAATGAAAGAGTTAAGGGGGAGATAACAGCAGGGTAGTTTCCCCAGCAAAAGGTCCAAGAACTCGAAGGCCCTCCGGCCAAATATGGTGTGAAATTCTGAATGTAGCTGTTAGGACTTCGGCAGCTGAGGAAGGGAACTTGGTTTTCCAAAATATTTTGAAAGGAATTTGAAAAGAACGTGGAGGGCACGTGCATTTCAAGATTCATTTACACGGTTTTGAGGTGATTTTTCAGTTCTAAGGTAACTATTCAGTGTGACAAAAATACAACCAGTATGGATACATGAACATATGCCACACAGTCACACGCGTTTACCAACAAGTACATGCACACCTATATACGGTACATGGTTGTATACACACACAGACACAAACACACTCACACACACACACACACACACACACACACACATATATATATATATATATATATATATATATATATATATATATATGTGTGTGTGTGTGTGTGTGTGTGTGTGTGTGAGTGAGTGTTTGTGTGCTTGTGCGCGTATACAGCCATGTATATACAGGTAAACGTACGTACTTGCAGACACACACAAACATACACACACACACATACACACACACACACACACACACACACACATATATATATATATATATATATATATATATATATATATATATATATATATATATATACATACACACACACACACACACACACACATATATATATATATATATATATATATATATATATATATATATATATATATATATATATATATATATATATATATGTGTGTGTCTGCAATTATGCACGTTTACCTGCATAACTTCTCTCTTGTTAAGTAACACTCTGTATAAAAGGAGTAGATGACTACCAGGAGCGTGTAACAACGAATGCAAGGTTTCTGCCTTTACTCTGGGGAATTCGCACGTAAACTACATGCAACAGAAAGAGAACATTACAATGTATCAACCAAGAGGAAGTGAGCAGATAACTTTTTCAAGTCTGCAATGGTCATTACGCCTGAGTTAAGCTCCAGATGAGAAGCAGCTGTCCTGGATTAAGTACAGGTGCTGGATTAAGAAAAGAAGATGCAAGAGACATTAGAAAGAATAATTGTGACATTATTTAGTTTCTCTTTTAAATCTCCTTTGAGTATTTTGTGCAGAATGGGGTCAAGGACTTCTAAATCTTGACAGGGATATATGTTATTTTCAATATTTACCTTTAATAACAGAAATTATAGATAGTTACTAGAGTCTATTTTATGAATTCTTATTAGTATATGATTATGGAACCAATGAGTCCATAGTAAGTTTATACTTCAGTAAATTCAGAGAGCATTATTCTTTTGGATAGTTGTAATTGAGTAATGACATTTAATTCCTTCCTTATCAGATCCCACCTGCCTTGAAAACAATTAACCATATTCTATGCATATGATTCTGTAAAATACATTGGAAATTTGTTATGAAAGTAGCAGTCATTAAGGTAAGGTATAAAAAGAATGTTCTTAGGTGTACTTTCTTCCTCCTGCTTTTATTATTGATTATATTTCATGCTTCAGCAAACCAGGCATCTGCCATGTTAACAAGATGCCACAGTCTTCAGCATAATGTCCTAATATTTACTAATTAAAATCAACAACTCTACTACTGATAACGCGGAATATCTGTGGGAAATAGTGAGAAGATATATGCATATATATATATATATATATATATATATATATATATATATATATATATATATATATATATATATATATATATATATATATATATATATATACACACACACACATATATATATATATATATATATATATATATATATATATATATATATATATATATATATATATATATATATATATATATATATTACTTAGTAAAGAGTGATCTTTGAAAATGTTTGTTCTTTTGTAATCACATTAGTATATTATTTTTGAAAGAAAATGTTTGTTCTTTTGATCTTAGTATATTCTAGCTGAACAAAAGCTATGACATCCGAGAACTACATGTCCTGTTAATCTTGTGGTTTTTCAGTACACACAAACTTGGTTGCTCACTGAAGCAAAATAACGATATGTTTATAAAAAGTATCATATCCAAAACTACACTCGAGTTGCTGAACTATATGTATTGCATTCCCGGTATGAAGGAAATGATTATTAGATATTTTTAAGGTTTAGGATTCCAGAGTTTCTCTTTTATTAATATATTGCGAGCTATATGATCAGGATTTTTTTCAAATTCATCCATGTAAATCTTAACAGCATTAAAGATTAACTAACCCTTGGCTGAACAGTGTTCCCTTTATTTGTTTTAACATTTACAATATTTGCGATGACATGGTTACGAAATTCTTCACATTATCATTCTATTGTCATAAAAAAACCATCAAAATTATTCTATTGTATTGTAATTTTTTTAATCACAAAGAGAAACATACATAGCTTTATTTTCCCCTAATAACCAAAAGCATTTTTGGAACGAGGTCTAAGCAATTTCAACCACATTTAAAAATGAAACATTTTTCAAAACTGTCATTTTTAATTCTGTGGGACTTACGGCCTACAGACTTCTCCCGTCAGAAATGAAAATTCATAGTATCAAATATGCAAATTGGACAACGCTGACCAACTGCTAGTGACGTTTTCCACTTTTGAGTTTGTTTGATTTTAAAATCGTTCCAGTATTGTATACCAGATAGCATTTATTTGTATAGAAGTTTCTTATAGTGTGGCTGTCCTGAAGAAAAATATGAAAACTAATGTGCTTCCTATCCTAGGAAGGATATTTCTCGGGACTGAGCTACAGTTCATAAACACCGTTCACATATTTTAATGAAAGGGAATTAAAACACCCCGTATGAACAACTATACACAAAAGCCACACAAAACCACACACACACACAAACATACATACTATGAATAAACTGCAATTCCAGCAATGAAAACAAACATAAAACTTAATCATTAGTGGACAATTTATTGATGGAAGCAAAACACTATAATTTCTGTTATAAGTTACGATAAAGTAAAAGGTTATATATTGACGAAATCTACAACATTTGAGTTTTTGTCATTTTATCTAATGGAAGAGGTAAAGATAATTGCATAAATTTGAAAGTGTAAAGCACCCCCTAAGGACAGTCTTACCTATACAAGAAGAAAGATGAAGCAATAATCGTTCAATAAAGAAATAAGCGAATAATACCTAAACAACTAAATACTCGAGCATAGATAGACAAATGAAACTCCGAACCGAGGATCGATCAGGTCCGATTTCGAGATCGTACTGACTAAGTCTGACTCCCTTTTGTTTTAGCTCAAACATATGCCTTATTTTGTCAATGCCTTTTAAGAACGTTTTGAGATTGTTTTTATCGGAAAAGGAGTTAAATTAACAAATATATATTATGGGAGGTAACTGATTACTTAAGAACTTTAATAATCACGTAATCGCGTGTATCTACAATTTTTTCTTTAGTTTTGTCTTCCAAAATTATAGAAAAGTACTGGACTGGTCACTGTTTTAACTAATAATTGTGTAGATTTCACAGATGTTAGGAATTTATTTACATACTTTATTTCTTTTCTTTTATAAGATAAGAGTTCCAGAAAGTAGGTTTTCAGATTATAGGAAAATACAACTGTTGCCTTTTTGAAAGTGGTTTAATTTCCCCGAGCTAAAGGATATATATTCATTAAATATTGGTCACGAATGCAAATGATACTTGTTTATTAACAAACATTTAATACATCCGAAGTCCGCCATCATTATTCATAAAAGTGGGTAATTTTCAATCAAAAAAAGCAACACAGAAAGACCCACCTTATTACTGACATAATCTAACTCTATGGTGAACTACTTCCAAAAGACAATTTCTTACCCGATCGAAAAAAAGATATAAACAGTTCTAATATGAGGGCTTGTCTACATTAAAGGACAAACAAAAAATATTGGACCTGCAAAACATAAATACTCAACCCCTTAGCTCAAACTGAAGCCTAACAGCTGACAAATGGAAGGCAACAGACCCAACACTTGATAAACAAGGAGCCATGTCCCTTCTCCTTACAGATACAGAGAAGGTATCCATACAATGGCTGTGGTGTGATCCATCTTAACATATAAGGCCTCTGGCTGAACTGTCTGGACGTTTGTGTTAATTGGAGGACACCTTACAGTGTGGACTATTGTTCAAGATCAGTTTCTGAGGTAAGGCATACCTAGGTATTTGACAGTGCAGTTCTAATGCCCATGGCGTAAGCTTTCCATATTAGTTTATAGTTTACTACTAGGACAAAACTGGTTAGTAACTAGAATTCAGTTATCTAAATCTGTAAGACATTGGACCATACAGACTTTGGTTACTGAGGTTTAATATAAATATTCGCCAGTTTGGATTTTATTTAGGACGTGATTGTCAAGGAACTCTCTCTCTCTCTCTCTCTCTCTCTCTCTCTCTCTCTCTCTCTCTCTCTCTCTCTCTCTCTCTCTCTCTCTCTCTAGAAAAGTTACTATGTTTTGAAGAGTGAGGTAAACCTAAACGTATCCATCGATTTTATTAAACTTTTTTAATAAGTCAAATTCTTAATAAAGATAAAGATATATACAGTTCATAATCACTGAGACATAACCTGGTAAAGAACTGGATACAAATAAAATTTTTATATTCTTCAAAAACTTCTGATTGCTCAAATTTGATACATATTTTGAAAAAAATTCAGTCTTCGTCATATTATCTTCAAGGTTTTGAAGAGTGTTCGTTGTCAAAATTTTTAATCTAAAACTCTTTTGTTTTAGGCGGAGTATTAAGCAACACAAGACTTTCTTAAAGAGTTATAGTGTGCTAAGAATGTATGTTCGCAAGCTCATAAACTTTCCAGAAAAGAAGACGCTATAAAAGTTTAAAAGATTTTCCCCAAAACCTTTTATAAATACACACATACACACAAACACACACACTCACAACACACACACACACTCACAAACACACACACACACACACACACACACACACACACACACATATATATATATATATATATATATATATATATATATATATATATATATATATATATATATATACATATATATATACATATATATGTATATATATATATGTATATATATTATATACATATATACATATACATATATATATATATATATATATATATATATATATATATATATATATATATATATATATATATATATAAATATATAAAATCTAAAATTCATATGCCATTAACATCAGATATCCTACAATCTGGGGAACAGCTGGCACTTAAAATGAATTACGCGATTCTTTAGCAATGCAACTGTCTTCAATGTATCACTAAACACGTGAATAGTATGTATCCCGTTCTAATTATATTCAAAAACTGATTTTACCAACATCGAAAAAACCGATGTTATAATTTTAAAGTAATCTTATTTTTGCTTTCTATAATCCAAAATGACATGGCTAGTAACCTCTTTGTGAACTACATTTCCACCCTGGAAGGAAGAGGTATTGAAAAGAATGAGAGAAATTATGTTTACAAGAAAGTGAAGCGCGTTCTCAGTCCTTGTCAGACCATATCAAACGACCTTTGTAGTAAATAATACACTTAATAAAATTTCAGATAATATAAAAATAAACAGATGCTGCTCTGTAATAATCTGAAATATTTCAGTAATCGCTTCAATGGACTCGTAATATCTGGGAAGGAAATTGTTGGATCTTCAGCTTGATTTAATAGGGTCACAATAGCCTTCACTTTGTTGCTCTCTCTCTCTCTCTCTCTCTCTCTCTCTCTCTCTCTCTCTCTCTCTCTCTCTCTCTCTCTCTCTCTCAGTTGCTAAAGGTTTCGGAAATTATGTTGCGAAATAATATGATTTCTACCCTTGTAATGAAACCTAACTTTTAAAATCATGTAAATAAAAGTCAAAAGTTTCTATTGATAACTGTGGATTTCTGTTACGTCCTTAACTGTGTCTCATCTCTGTTTCTCCTCCCTCTCTCAGTCTTTGTTTTTCTTATCGAACTATATCAGAAAGTTCACAAGAGATGCATATGATATATTTAAAATATTTATTCAGCTTAATTATGTCCTCTTCTATAGTTAATGAAAATAATTTCCATAGCTGAAATAATATATATATATATATATATATATATATATATATATATATATATATATATATGGTATATATATATATATATATATATATATATATATATATATATATATATATATATATATATATATATATATATATATATATATATATATATATATATATATATATATATATATATATATATATATATATATATATATATATATGTATGTGTGTGTGTGTGTGTGTGTGTGTGTGTGTGTGTGTGTGTGTGTTTGGGTGTGTGTATATCTGTCATATACATCTTGATGTAGGGTAACATTAAGTTTAGTTACCTTCTCCAGAATTTTAGCTATGGAAATTATTATTAAATATATTTATTTCTGACTCTTATCAGGATCGAACCCAGGTCTTTCAAATGAAAGACCAGAGAGCTGCCAACCAGGCCACACAGGTCATAAAAGAAGTTGGAACCTGAGTACAGCTGTACCCAAGGAATTACCTGGGCAGGCTAACTGCCTCCATACCAGCGTGTTTTCCCCAACTTCCCGACTCAGCAGTGACGCAATTAACAACATTTCTTTCGAATTATGCTTTCCGAGTAAATATGACAGAGATATCAATACGTGTGGAACAGAAATAAATTCTGACTCATTTGAAAGACCTGGGTTCGATCCTGACGTGAGTCAGTAACCACATTTCCGCCCCCATGCCGCATGAAAAGCAGGCTTTATTCCGACAATAAAACATTTTATTTCAGGACTCTTGTGTATTTTTACTTCACAATATATATAGAAAAGATAGCTACACGTGTCAAATGAATTGAGTTAATCATTGCTAAAAAACGGGCTTTAGTGAACAGCAGAATAGGGAATATATTGCTTCCGTGCAAGTAGTGAAAGAAAAGGTTCGCAAATTGAGGACAATATGCTACCTTATGATTCTGCAAATGATTCCGTTAAAATGAAAATCTAACCATCCCGTGATTGCCCGACCTCTCCATTCACATTCTGAGTTCTATTATCTAAAAGACCAAGATGAATATTTATATCTATCAGTCTTACAATTTAAGCTTCAATAAACCCAAAATATATCCCTGTGACAGCAGACAGGAATACCACCTTTAATTCGGAATATATACAAAATTGAATAAGAATGGCACGGTCTCCCGGCGTACAATGAATGCGGTTAAATAGCGGTGCTTTATCCCTCCACATTAGTCCCGCAACCCCACTGCGTTGGCTTTTATGCATCGGTCATTTCCATAGGATCCCCTCTTCGGCAGCAGCCTCTGATCTGAGCAAATGCGATTGGAGTAGCCTCTGGAATATTGAGGGCGCTTCACCCCTATCCATTATTAATGTCCTGCCAACGGTCATATGCAATATAGCATTCTGATAAGAGGATAACAGGTTTTTGTTTCAAATTCTGATGGAAAAATGTTTCCAATATGTTCCTTTTGGATATGGCTGGTGTTTGTGAGGTTGTTTGCAAGTGAATAGCAATCTTGATATGATTAAAAGGAATTATATTATTAGCGGTTATTTTAGACAGGTTAGTATTGTTTCTAGTACTTGCATTACCTCTTGAATCATGATTTCATTTTCTTAACACTCGCACGCACCCAGTCATACTCACTTTTGTGCTTGTTTATATCAGGATTAATAGAGTACAGGGTTAGACCTTCCCGGTGTTTCTGCGCATGATTGTGACGTCACTGATATGCACCGTAGAAGAAAACCAGGAAAACAAAGAAATGAAGGGTCACTATGGTAATTGTTTGCCCACAATCATTCTGTCTTTCTTTCACAACCTTAGGTGAGAGAGGTCCCCGTCAATCTTCAGGTACTGCTGAATTAAAGGATTGATATAATCCTGAATTAAAGTATTGATATAATCCTCCATATGCCTTTTTATTGTTATTTGGGTAATGCAGTAGGCCTAACCGTGTAAATCTGGACCAGGTGTGTCTTTGTTTCTTTTATGATTCCTTACATTCTTTGGTTAATATATGTACATACATAAATAAAGATAAAATCCACGAAGGAAACAGAAACACTGGAGTGCTGCGAGGCCTTTCGACACAAGTCCTTTACTTAGCAGACTCTGCTAAGTAAAGGACTAGTGTCGAAAGGCCTCGCAGCACTCCAGTGTTTCTGATTCCTCTACTTAGCAGACTCTGCTAAGTAAAGGACTAGTGTCGAAAGGCCTCGCAGCACTCCAGTGTTTCTGTTTCCTTCGTGGATTTTATCTTTATTTATATATTCATCACGTTCCATATTTTCGTGATTCAGTTATACATGTACATACATACATACACAGAGACATAAATATATATACTATATCTATCTATCTATCTATCTATCTATCTATCTCTCTATCTATCTATCTATCTATATATATATATATATATATATATATATATATATATATATATATATATATATATATATATATATATATATATATATATATTAACTTTATCACATACACAATTGTTCTGTGCATTAGTAGAATTACTAAAAGGACCTCATTCAAACTGGATGGTATCTAACGGAGTTTTTATTCAGAAAAAGTTACAAGCTTTCTTGGACAAACAGTCCACATTATCAAGTATCCTACCATCGGATACTTGATAATGTGGACTGTTTGCCCAAGAAAGCTTGCAACTTTTTCTGAATAAAAAACTCCGTTAGATACCATCGGATACTTGATAATGTGGACTGTTTGTCCAAGAAAGCTTGTAACTTTTTCTGAATAAAAACTCCGTTAGATACCATCCAGTTTGAATTAGGTCCTTTTAGTAATATATATATATATATATATATATATATATATATATATATATATATATATATATATATATATATATATACATACACTTTAATGACAGTCTTAGCTATCATCAGCAAATTAACATCATTCAACGTAATAAAGGATAAGAAAATTCTGTTTAAATTTTGTGCTATATATTGATCCTGGTCGAATTAATCCTGGGACTGACCAGGTGAAGAGCACCTTAATCTGGGTTAAGAGAGTTTCCATGTTCTTCACTCTGGTGAGGTCAAATACTGACTGATGACTTTCCTTTACCTGAACCTCAGCCAGATGCAGCCAGACGACGTCACGCGCGAGATTGTCCTTATTTTGGCCAGAAGAGGACTAACCCTGTACTCTATTAATCCTGGTTTATATAACAAGTAAAAAATGCGCCGAAGTTTCTTCGGCGCAATTGAGTTTTCTGTACAGCGTATAATCAAGGCCACCGAAAACAGATCTATCTTTCGGTGGTCTCGGTATAATGATGAGTGACCCGCCGCCCTTGAAACTTTAATCAGGCCCGGTGGTGGCCTGGCCTATGTCGTTGCCAGAAGCACGATTATGGCTAAATTTAATTCTAAATAAAATGAAAACTACTTAGGCAAGAGGGCTGCACTTTGGCATGTTTGATGACTGTAGTGTGGATGATCAACACTCCAATTTGCAGCCCTCTAGCCTCAGTAGTTTTTAAGATCTGAGGGCGGACAGAAAAAAGTGCGGACGGACAGACAAAGCCGGCACAACAGTTTTCTTTTCGGAAAACTAAAAGCGCCCGAGTATGCACAGTACAATACTGCTTCTTTCAGTCATCTGGGAATTAACGGACAAAACGGACAATGACGAGGATTCTGCCGGCAAAATTTAAGTTAACTGTTTCTAATCACCAACTATCAAAGCCTGGGTAAAACAATAGGTCTTGACATGCCATATGATCTACGAAATATCTCTCATTGCGTAAAAAAAAATTTCATTCTTTTGTTTCCAAGTATAGGGTTCTGATCCCAAAGGTTCAAATGTTAGGTTATACGTTATCAAAAATTCAAAATACATACAAACGAAAATGTGCCATTTTCTGCTTAATTTCATTAGTAAAATTTTTTCTTGCCAATTCCCATCTGTTCTTTGATATTTAGATGGCAACATTACCTCTCCTTATTCATAGAATTAAGACCAACTATGTATTCTGGCATAAATAGGAATCTGGAAAACATTTGGTGTTTTGGAATATTTAATGATCATAAAGACTAAATACACACACAAAACAAAGCCACTACAACACCTTCTAAAAACATAACAAACATCTCACACGTCTCGAACTCTCGCCATACCCGCGCAATAACTTCTCGCTGCTGGGAAGAAAGGGCGTTGGGTCGGGTATGATACATGAACCATACGTACCGGGGTCTAAGCGATGTCAGGCAGGGCAGCCGATCGAGACCACAGGTCTACCCCAAAGCCAAATCAAAAAGTCCTTCAAAAGAAGGCATCGTGCTTACCCCATACAAAAATGGGAATAAAAGCACGTTAAAAGAAGAAGAAGAAGAAAGAGAACTAAAATTTTACATCCAGTTTTTCCACGATTAATTGCTGCGCAGAATATAAGATGAAAGTCTTGCAGCTTTGGTCTTTTTTTCTGAGTCATTTATATTTGGAATGCTGCCAGTGACCTGGAACTGAGACTACTTTTCCGTGATCTACTGTTTAGGCTTTTATAAAGGAAGCTAGGGACAGCTAATTCCTTTTGAGTTTCCCACTAGCGTGTGGGTCCATTACGGCGCGTACAAGTTCCCGGCAACCTTTGTATGCTTGTTTATTTTTGTGTTATCAGAACATAGCTATTAAGATACAGACAGACAGACAGAAAGACATGCAGAAGAGAATGAAGTTGAAAGTATTTAATACTTTTTTTCAATTTTTAGATCGTAGTCGAGTTAATGAAAGAATTTTGATATCACGGTTTGTGTAAACTGGTGTCCGTAACAGAGGAATGGTACGGGAATATTCATCATCAGCCTTTCTCACAGCTCGGAAATGTTCATATTTATCTTAAAATAGAGAAAATTAATTTCATGAACCTGCAATCATCGAGCGCATGTTTTTGTATTCCATACTACATTTAGATTCGTATTCTAGATTAGATATGACTTTTATGGATTCTACCATAAACTGTAAAGTCATAAACATAAAAATGTAGCTCCCTCCCCTCCTTAACTAAGCCATTGTAAATGAAAATCTGCTAGTCTAGCCTTCAGCTGGATGCTCTGAAGAAATCCCATCTTTGTCTCCTTGTCTTATTCTGATGCATATTTAGAAGATGATCCTGTATCTAACTAATCCTGCACTCTCTTACTAACTCATTCTTTTTTTCTCAATTCACATATGAAATGTGTAGTTTGATGCTACAAGATTGGAATGGTCAGTCCAGCCTCGATGATCTAAAACTGCATAGGTGAAATTGACTTTGTAGCGTGGAGTTTATTTTGTTTCATCCAACAATCGGGTATTAGTTGTTCAACCAATACCTCATGGTGAGATGACCCTTTAATCTCTCCCGAAACCGGTGAAATGCTGCTATTACTACTATTCCTGTTGTTGATTCTGCTTCTACCGTAATAGCTGAAATGTTTACATCCTATAAAATTTTTTTTTCATATTTATATTCCCTATTTATATTCTCACAATTCTTGGATAATAATGCTTTCATTACATTTGCCCTCTCATATAACATCCTCTTTCAATGCCCCTTTTCTTCTCAATAAACATAGCCAAGTATTTATATCCTTGGGTAGACTTGTATTTATGGGAATCATTATCTGATTTCATACCAATAAGATTTAAAATGGCCTTTAATTCGTGACGAAGACCAGCATCTTGAATTAATTCCAGCACATCAATTGATATACAATTAATTTCTTGCAGGATACTTTTTTTGATGATATTTATTACTCTCCTGCGCTTTCCTTGAAGAAAAATGTTCTTACTTCCCCGGGTTTAAGGAGACCTAAATTCGCTTTAAGCGGCTGTTGATCACCTTCAAAGAAGATTCCTAGTCTCAGAAATACTCAAGTACGTAATGGAAGACTTTATTTTTTTTTTTTTGGTGATGCTTAACATTTTCCAGAACTATCGCCTATCTTTTTGTAGCTCAGTATTGCACGTGGGAACGAACTATTTTAGTTATTAACAGTAGCATTTCAAAATAGTAATCTCTAACCCTCCAGACTTACTTGCATTCACCCTGCTCTCTGTGTACATTTTCAACGACTTTTACCTCCTAATTTCATTAAAGCAGATTTTATGATCAGGTCTTACGTTCTTTTAATAAGCCTCTCATGTTTTGAGGCTTAGAGGGGGGGTTCCTTATTATTGTGGTGGTGGGGGAGCGGTGGTCGAGAGAGAGAGAGAGAGAGAAAGAAAAAATGTTTTTTATTCCAAAATTCATAAAAAAATGTCTGTATCATGACAGCCTCGGGTGACTCAGGAAAACAGAAAAAAAAACAACCTCGTAATAACGGAAGTTAGAAATTCAGTGCATTTTTATTATAAAAAAATGTAAAAAAAAATTTACATATGATCAAAATTAAAACGAAACAGAGGATTCATAAACGCAAACAGGTGCCATCAACTGCTTTGTTAATTCACTCGCGGTTTTAATTTAGAATTCAGTCGCTGTAACGTTCATTTCTTTCATAATTTGTTTTACAGTAGTTTTTTTTCAGCGCGATGTCGGACTCGAAATATTAAATTTCCAATAATAAGGGTTTGTGTAACGACAGGAACAGTATATTAATATCTTGCGACGCAGTTTATAAATAAGAAATACTTGACCAAATTTTGGGTCGATGATAGCTGTAGAATATCGAACTATAAGCTTTCGTCTGGATGAACAAGTAACTCGATTATCATTAAAACTGCTCTATTTTTTCTTTTTGTTATCAAGACGGGTACGTTTAATTTTGATTTCAATAACAATATTTTCACTGATGTTTTCCTGGTTCGTTAGTCTTTAAGCATGAGAAGTAAAACATCGATGGAAAATATTATTTATGAGAAATAAAATATAGGAGAACCACTTTATGTTTCATGGCTTTATTGATGCGACAAGAGCATTGTAAAAAGAATAAGGTAAACTCTGAGAAGATGGACAATTTCTAAATCTGCGACATTTCAGAATAAGCGAGGTGTGATGAAAATTGGCTAGATTACAGACTTTATATATTTACTTGTGTTATTTTTTGTATTTTTTTTTCTTTGTGGCGGGAGGGTTTATTGGGATGGAGTGATTCCATGTAAGGGTAAATGCAAGATTAACAATTTGAAGAAGAAGGGAAACTGCAGCAGCCAGCAAATACTAAACTCCCTTGGAACTGTAAAGGAATTTCCGGGAAAAATATCTTACCGATTTTTAAAGAATCTGATATAAATCTTCGAGACTTTTAGGTCACAGAATATTGGAGTTTGGGAAGTGCGATAAAGGGCCAGGAAAATAGGAACAGTTTAAACAAAGAAAAGATGAAAAAATGGTAGATACTGGGAGGTTTATTATTATTGTATTGTATATAGAAAGTCTTTAAACACATTAACTTCAGATGCATAAAAACTCACAGTCAAACTAAAACCTAGAGGGTAATTAAGTACATCATGCCTGTCAGAGAATGATCGATACAAAATAACCTTACATTAAATATACCTCTGTTAAGAAAGAAAGACTCAATAAAATACTATTTCAGCGGTGGGTTAGTGTGCAACAAATACAAAGACTCGTTATACTTTATATGTATGTATGTATGTATATATATATATATATATGTATATATATATATATATATATATATATATATATATATATATATATATATATATATATATATATATATATATACATATATATATATATATATATATATATATATATATATATATATATATATATATATATATATATATATATATATATATATATATATATGTGTGTGTGTGTGTGTGTGTGTGTGTGTATAGTTTAGTTTATTTTTCCTTAATAAAAGTGTAATAACTCTACAGTAAAAAATAATGTAACCACATTTTCCTTGAGCAAAAGTTGTAATGTGAATGATTTCAATTTGTAAATGTGGTTAAATTTCATTTCAGTAAGGAAACTTCCAGTTTATGAGAAAGATTATTAGAACTGCAGCTATAATAACTAAGGGCAATAAATTTCAGAATGAGTTAATAATCCTAAAGAGAAAAGTAAGCGAAAAGAAAGACACTTCTGATAAAGAGTGAATGCTTTCAGTTAAATTGGTATTGTAAAAAGACGGAACGATAAGCTATCATTCTAAAAGAATGCTGCTCTCTCTCTCTCTCTCTCTCTCTCACTCTCTCTCTCTCTCTCTCTCTCTCTCTCTCTCTCTCTCTCTCTCTCTCTCTTTTAATATTACGTATCTTCGTGGGGATAGTTTTTCAACATTGTATAAAAACGATCTGCTATTCATTCACAGCAGTGTCTAAGAAAGAATTTAACAAAAGTCGGGTGATTAATCCTTCATTATTTTCTGTCTTGCATTTCCAGAAAATTCTATTAGCTTCAATTCCCAATATTCAATGAAATAAAGTGTTATTACGAAATATATGCATACTCTTATGAAGTTATTTTTTTGTCAGAATTAGAATTCTAGTTAGAATTAGAAATCGCATATCTTCTCTCTCTCTCTCTCTCTCTCTCTCTCTCTCTCTCTCTCTCTCTCTCTCTCTCTCTCTCTCTCTCTCTCTTTTGCCATCTTTCAAGGATAATGCTCTTTTCCACTGAACTCCATGTAAATCAATACATGTAAAAATAAGAACGATTCGTATAGAGCGTAACCTGAGACAATCTTACATTAGATGCACACGTAATGTAATAATAATATAATTCACTAACTCATATTTTATTACTTTTTTATTAAGAACGTTTTATGTGTTTCATAACAAAATTAACAATTATGGTTATGTTATGGCTCTTTCTGCCTGTTCTCATGCTTAAAGCAGTAAGAATGTATCTTGTTATGTTAGCTGGTAAACATAAATAACAAAATGTTCAATAATAAAGAATCAGGATTCAGTGAGAAGTGTTAATAGCTATGAAATGCCCCCCCTCCTTCTTTTACATGAATGAGAATGTGCCTGCTCCCCTTTTTACACCTCCATTCAAACAGTTTATTGCTCAGACATTTGAAACTATTGATGGTAAAATTTTGCCACCCTTTATAAAACAATGAACTTTAATGGAATTTCTCGTATCGTTTCTCACATGCAAAATTGCAGATGCTTTGAATTCTTTTAAAGTCCACTATGGTTCATTTTGGAAAAGATAAAGGTATTTTTATCCTGTTGACTTGGGGAGTTATTTTTCTTCCTCCGTGAGAATTGCACTTTCAAGTCTTGCTTAGTTTTGTGCCTAAAAGGATAATTCGTAGTTTCTATTTCTTTTGTAATGCAGAGTGATATTTAGACCAAGTTCCATCGTACTGCTTCTTCACACACTTTAGTTTTCGAACCCATTGACCCTCCGTACTCTGGATACAAAAGGGCCTCTTTCTCATCAGCTACCTTCAGTAGAGTCAGTTCGATCAATGACCTGAGGTGTCATTTTCGACTGTAAATTTCAAAAAAGGAAAATTACAATACAAAAACGTTACATGGATGAGAGATATTGGGTTTTGCAGCCAAGGCAGTTTACTTAATTTTCAGTCTATTGCTTTTTGTACATCTGTCTCTAATATACGTAAGAAGTATGAGAATAAAAAAAAGGTTAAGTTTCTAAGATAAATATGTATTCCGTGCATGGTATGTTGAGCAGAGTAATGTATTCCTCTGTATTTGCCTGTCCCTGCATTGAATATTGCTCCCCTGTTTGCGGAAGATCTCCCTTTTCTGTTTAATACTCTTGGACATATTTAAACAAGGGAGGGCACTGGTTAGGGTTGAAATCGACTCTCACCAATGAGATGCTTGAGCTCCATCGCATAATACCTATTTCAGCGCATACGAGGAGAAAACCTCTTAATTACGCTCTGGAAGAGCATTTTCTTTCTCTGTGATACCTCCAGTCCTAATTCTCACTTGTATCATTGATTTCTTTCGCATTTCTTTTTTTGATGGACAAGGAGTTAAGTCTGGACATTTTATGATATATTTAGTTGCTTACTGTGGTTACATCAATTTCAGTTCCTTAGCATTCCGGAGTTTCCTTTTTGTAGACTAATTATCCTGTTGTTTTTTCCTAGAAAAAAAAAGACCGTTGTAGTTTACGTTGAGCGGCTTCCTGACAAAAAGGAAATCTCAAGGTTGCAGGCCTAATTAAACGCACTAGATATTAAATAACACAGATTTGAAAGTACTAAGAAGCAATGTTGGACGAGTTGACAAAGTGGGAAGTGTATGTTTTTTTTTTATTAAAAAACCTTGAATATGGTTTAGCTGCTGTTTTTTTTATTAAATAAAAATATACTACAAAATCCGCCTTTAGTTATACTCATTACCCACAGAAAATGTTCTGTAAATTTATTTCTTACTAGTCTTTTTTTTCCTGTACTAATTTGTAACAAAGCACATTTTGTGCAAATCCAGTCCTTGAGAGGTTTTCTTTTGGTCATAACATCTTTGTCTTTTTAACGTGACTTTTTTTATAAAGACATATTCTAAATATCACTTATTCCTAATAAGGAATTTGAATATATAATTTGAATTATAATTTGGATGATAATTTATTATTCTTATATTCGTAATACTAAAAGGATTTGCCCCGGTGTAGTTAGAAAAATCCATGAGAAACCTGTGTAGGACCGTTTTGAATTTTATTATTATTATTATTATTATTATTATTATTATTATTATTATTATTATTATTATTATTACTGAACAAAGACGACCCTGTAACGAGGCTATAATATCGAGAATTAAAAGCCACAGTAGCGTTAAAAATATTAATGTACAAAGTGAAAAACGAAAATGAGAGACTTTCAGATACTGCTCCGTAGGATTGATGAGGACTACGGAGAAGTATCTGAAATCTCTCATTTTCGTTTTTCACTTTGTATGTTAATATCTTTAACACTACTGTGGCTTTTAAATCTCATTATTATTATTATTATTATTATTATTATTATTATTATTATTATTATTATTATTATTATTATTATTATTATTAGCACGCTGTTGGCTCAGCATTCGACTCTCCGACCGGCCAATGGTGATAGAAATTCATTTCTCGTCATAATGTGGTTCGGATTCCACAATAAGCTGTAGGTCCCGTTGTTAGGTAGCCAGGTGGTTCTTAGCCACGTAAAATAAATCTAATCCTTAGGGCCAGCCCTAGGAGAGCTGTTAATTAGCTCAGTGGTCTGGTTAAACTAAGATATACTTAAATTTATTATTATTATTATTATTATTATTATTATTATTATTATTATTATTATTATTATTATTATTATTTTACCCTCTGAATTCCATGTTATCGACACAATAAATGTTGAATACAATCTTGACACTAAGTACATCTGAAATGTCAGTAACCAATTAAACATTTTAGAGTCACATTACACTACAACAATAAGCGCGATTCTTTATATTCTCTCCCCTTACAAATAAATATGAAATGTTTATGCAGTTAAGTCTCTTAAGGCAAGCTATTTTTCTGTGTAATCGGGTAAACAATATCCTGTATATTGTTTTTTCTTCTTTTACATCTAGTTAAAGTAGTAATCAATTTATTTTAATTGCCAGCTAGTGTATCAAATATGAAAATGCAAGAGTTCTTTTGTATTTTGTATTTTTCCCATTCTGTTAAAAGGTGAACATTAGCCTATAATAACTAAGTTCATGAAATTTAGTATGGGCCATTAGCGATTATATGAAAACTGTTGGAGTTTTTTTTTTAATATTTACACTAAGCTAATACCTCGAAATATATTGTTAAATATTTATCGCGTGAATGGTGGTTTTAGCCGCGGATATAATTTACTCAACTGAGTAAAGTAACGCGTAGATTCTAAGGTCTGCTTTATTCCTTCTCTTGTGAAATTCTTGCTTTTGCTGAGGCCATGAGTAATTACTTAGCCACAATTGCCCTAGTAGCCCTCCGAAGTTGTCCTTGAAAACGGAGAAAAATGATATGTTGAGTTTTATAATTTATCATTTATTCTAAATGGCGAGTAAAGTTCATTCAGTTCAATACAGGAAAAAGTTGAATATGTGAGTTTTAGATTTGCCCTTTTATTTCTTAGATGAAAAAAATATCTATCACCTTTAATCCCTATCGTTGTAGTTACGATATTGCAAGTAGTTTTGCTTTCCACATCTTATTTCTTTATTGGCAGAAAATATTTTATTTTTATTTTTATGACTTTTTTATTCCTAGTATGATTCATTTATTTCACGGCCAACAAATTTTTCTTTTAGTTTATTTCTTTTTCTCTAGGTTTACTGGGTAGTTATGTTTTTTAGCTGTCAATAAACTTAGGCCGCTTCGACGAGCATATTTTATTGGGGCTAATTTCATTTAGTTTGCATCAGTTACCATTGGTGTTATTGTTATTGTACCGACGTCTTCTTTTTACGTGATCCTTAACATCGTTTGGGTTTCTTTGTTCGTCTTTGTAAACATATAAATAAATTTTCATTGTTTTCTATATGCCTGAAATCTTTAATACATTACGACTATTGTACTAATTCTATAATTACTTCTATTTTTTATAATGATGATGATGATGATGATAATAATACTAACAACTGGTTCTAAAGTAAGACAATCTTGAGTATCATAATTATCACTGGCTCTTGTCGAATGATATTCTGGTTAACTGACATAACTTTATCCGTTAAATGAAACTTTAGCCTCAAACGTATACACTGAGATATTCCTGTACTTAATTATATTAATATTTTGGTTGTGACAGAGATAAAATAAAATATTTTGTTTCACTACAACACCAGGATGGTAGCTTGTTAATTTTCATTATGAGGCCAAATTACAAAAATGTTATCATGATGTTCACTATATATCGCGGCTAATTAACTGAAGCCTACAGTATAGCTAGGCAAAAGTCAAAAAGAATTTTATAATTATATTTCTACTCCAATTACGATTAATCACTGTGGATTTATCCTTAACATTTGTATAATATATATTTCAGGTACAACAGATTTCCATTGCCATAAAGCTGCGAAATTCTGTTTATAAATTATCATAATTTTCTTAAGAGAGAATAACCTTAGATTTTATTTTGTTATGAAAAGTATTATTGAATATAACAAAATACTATATGTATGTATGTAAATTATATATATATATATATATATATATATATATATATATATATATATATATATATATATATATATATATATATATATATATAAAGGCATATACGAATGGGAGTGGAACAATGGAGCGGTGCTAGGCCTTTTGACTTACTGTCCGCCTTTTATTTATATATTCATCACGTTCCATATTTATGATTCAGTTATACACACACACACACACACACACACACACACACACACACACACACACACACACACATATATATATATATATATATATATATATATATATATATATATATATACACTTAGGGTGACCTCTATATTCTTACTTACATATTTGATTATTTCAATGCGAATTTTCTTATATGAAATAAATAGTTTCAATCGTTTATTAGAACGATTTCTTATATAATTTTAAATCTTTTTCACTAGTTCAACTGCCATTTTTTATGTCAACATGAATGTATGTGGATTAAATAAGTTTTTATTGTTTTTAAACATTTTGCCACAACAGCATCTGTTCAAGAACATAAAATAATATTTCCCTAATCCAAACGACGTTGTACGCTAGTCAAGATTATTATTCATTGCATTACACAATACTCACCTAAATCACCTTCGTCCTACTTTTCGTTTTCAAAAGTTAACCATGCCTTTTTTAACCAGATTAACCAAACCACTGAACTGATTAACAGCTCTCCTAAGAGGGCTCAATTAGATTTATTTTTTAAGAACCAACTAGTTACCTAGCAACGGAACTTTACAGCTTATTGTGGAATCCGAACCACATTATACCGAGAAATAAATTCCTCTAATTCTTCATTGGCCGGCCGGAGACGCGAAGTCGGGCCTCAGCAGAGTGCTAGTCGACAACTCTACCGACTCACCCAACGAGGTTTTCAGGAATTTTGATATCTACACCATTAATACAAAATGTTCCGCGCTGGCACGTGTTCTGAATAGCCCAGGTTGTAGTAGATGTTCCGTAATTCATTACATCGGAATGGTACCTAAAATAACACCTTTGGCTGTTAAACTTCTAAGGAAACCTTCGTTAACAGGAAAGAAAAAGGTCGTGTCTAAAACTTCACTGCTGCCAACGAATCTGACGGTTTCATTATCGTAGTGGGGCAGACTTCGATTAACAGTAGAGCGATTAGTTAGCTGTAGACTGGCAGGGTACGATGTAAAATGATTCGTCGTTCAATCGGTTCATAAGCGCAGGCAAAGGAAGAGGTGTCTCCTTAACTACCGTATTAACAGTTTTTGTACTTCGGGTTCAGAAAAAAAAACTGAGTTAACTATATAGAATATGTGACCTGGGAAAAATTCAAGGTAAACAGAAAGGTCACAGTCGTGAAAGATGTTTGTAAACTATCAGAGATCATGCAGTACTATCGATAGTCACTTAACACCCCTCCTCTGCTTATTCAATTTCCCTGATTCTTTTTCTCTTCTTTCTTTCCTTGCAATTCTTAATAATCGTTCCGACACGTGCATTCATCCCTCCCTCGCTTTTGTTTTTTTTTTTTTTGTTACCTTATTCTTCTCTTAATTTCTGCAGCTACCCAAATTCCTATAACTTTTCTATATTGAATGATTTCTTTTCGTCAGCTTTGCAACTTTAAAAAAGACAATCTTCCCTCTCCTCTCTCTCTTACAAAAACATAAAATAAATAAACTTTGGTCGTAGATACAACCTTTTATTTTTATTGTTGTTCTTGACCACCCATCTCATCAAGTGCAATTGAGGGCACTCAAAACTTGTTTATCAGCAAATATTTCAGAGAGAGAGAGAGAGAGAGAGAGAGAGAGAGAGAGAGGGAAGGTAACAGTATTATTTTGACACTGGTGTTGAGTGGTAACAGAATGAAGAAGAAATGTAAGTGCAAGGATTATTTTTACATTTGGAAATAAATATTAGGCAAAATTAAGCATTATAGAATACACGTTATCAGTGATTTATCAAAATGCTTGGAGGAAGATCGTTAAAAGATGGTAACGAGATATCACAGACCAGGCTAAGAACAAATGACCTTTATTTCGAAGCTTAATCCTCTTGGACGGAGTCCATATTAGTGAATTAATTATAAAACATTAATTTGGATATTTAGATACAGTAACAAGCGTCGCTTGATTTCAAAAACTTTAGCGGAACTATAATAGAGTATGACTGATGAGATTATATAACTATTTGAAAAAAAAACACGAAATATGCTTAAAAACTACTTCTCTGTTGCATAAGCACAAAATCTTCTCCCTTTTTGGAACCATCAGGAGCGTTACCCCTTATACTCAATTCGTCCGTTTCACTTTTTGTTTCTGTCAGACTAGACCTTCTCTTCCGTGATGATCCCGGTGCAATCCGTTCGGCTTCTTGAAACCTGTCTATTTCATCTGCCAAAGGCAGTCGGATATGAAAGAAAACGCATGATGTACGAGGCAGCCATTTAAAGTTGGGATGCTTTGATCTCATGAAAGGAAAAGACAACAAAAACTGTGAAAAAGAAAATTTAAAAGAAGACAAAACGTTTTCCTTTGCGTAATCATTATGTATTTGAAAGGTTATAAAAGAAATTGACTAAAATTTTCTTTTACTGACTGAAGTATATCTTCTTTAGATGTCATCAGAGTTTTAGGAAAAAGTTAAATTTCAATATCCACCATTTAAAATTTTGATAAACAAGGATACGTATTCTTAACAGCGTTACAAGGTAGAATAAATGATTTGCGTCTCGTGTGTTTTGTAGAATAATCGATGCCTGAATCCATATTAATTTGTTCTTTTCTAGAATTACAAAGCACAACAATTTAGTATGAACAATTATGCCTGTACACTCATACGTACATACATACACACACAAATAATATATATATATATATATATATATATATATATATATATATATATATATATATATATATATATATACATATACACGTTCATGCATCTCTCAGTATTAATTAAAATAACTAAATTAATTTGTGGGAAACACTGGATGGACTTTTTTACTTTGTAAAAAATCATGGACAACAGTTAAAAGTACAACTGATATTTAACTTACAGCCATGAAAACGAATACAATAAATGCATTTCTCTCGCGACGTCGAAGAAAAATGACATAAATGCAATTTGCAGCAAATAAATGGATTTTAGTTATGGATGAATCAGAGAGCGGGGAGGACTGGGAAAGTTGGCTGCAAAACCGATATTGCGAAAGTGGAGGGTAAAGTTTTCCTCAAAGGAAAGCGTCGACGACTAAACGGCCGATTCTTGAATACAATATTTGCCATGCTAGCCTCCGGCCTCAGCTTCTTCCCACAGACTTTTGGACTTGCGTTAGTAACCCATTCCTTCTCAGAAGCAGGATTCTATATTTTCGCCTTTCATTCTTTCAAGGAATCTGATGTCAAAGACATTAGCAGAGAGAATCAAGTTAAAGGGAGCAGGTGGAAAGCGAAATACTGAAATTAAATTCCGATAACCTCATACTTGAGGCTTGAGTAAAGAAAATTAGTTTAATGGGAGAAAGAGGAAAATAAAAAGGTGAAGATGAATTTCGATAGCCTCATTTCTTAAGACATTGGAAAATCAATTTGATTTAGTTTAAGTGGACAGCGAAATAGTGGAGCTGAATTTCGATAATCTTATTCTTAAGAAATTAGAAAATCAAAGTAAGTGAACGGGAGTAAGAGGAAAGCAAAACAGTGGAGGTAAATTTCGGGAACCTCAGGCTTAACTCTCGTTGGAACAGGAAAAGTCGGTTTTCCTTCAACTGCGAAGTGCACTTAGCCTGAGAAACACTTTTAAGGAGGTCAAACATTTCGTGAGTGCTTGTTCGTACTGAAATGCTTATTGAGTGACGGGTTATTGGCCGTCTAATCCTTGTGTTCACACTTCCGCATGCGAGTATGTTCGTCTCTGCTAAACCTTTAAGTAAGAGATCATTACGTTTTCATTTTGTTGTTAACGAATTATATAATTATGAACGTTAATGTTTGTGCTTGTTGAAGAGTTGGACGTGATATATATATATATATACATACACACACACACACACACACACACACACACACACACACACACACACACACATAATATTATATATATATATATATATATATATATATATACATATATGTATATATGTATGTATATATATGTATATATACATATATGTATATATATGTATATATCCATATATATATATAAATATATATATATATATATATATATATATATATATATATATATATATATATATATATATATATATATATATATATATATATATATATATACAGTATATCTATATATACATACTGTATTATGGATGTCTTTGAAGATTACGGAACATGCAACAGTTTTTTTAGACTGTATAAGGATTATTGCTACTTGGTAAATGTCAACAGAGCGTATTTAGATAGTAAAGGGGTCTCTGCACAGTGTTATACTGTATGCCTCTCAATTTCGAATGTTGCTGAGAGGTAAACCAATTTATATAATAATAATAATAATAATAATAATAATAATAATAATAATAATAATAATAATAATAATAATAATAATAATAACTTTTTCTGTTTTTTAATCAAACTTTCTGACCTCTCTCTCTCTCTCTCTCTCTCTCTCTCTCTCTCTCTCTCTCTCTCTCTCTCTCTCTTCTACTGAGAAGCTTATCAAAACCGTATTACCATTAACCTGACATAACAGCTTCTATCAGTTTTTTTTTTTGCTCATTTTTATCTTGAAATGACATAATTACGATCTAATAGTCTGTCATTTTCTTATTAAGTCAATAATCATAACGAATTTTTTGCGTTATGCCAAAGATAAATATTCATGAGAAAACCACTTCCAAGAACTATATCTCTTCCTGCTTGTCTTTTTCCTTAATTATTCATCTACAATGGTGTTTCGCTGGGTTTTCAATCCTATGCCATCATCAGATACATCGTATCATTCATTAGCACCGGCAAACTACTTTATCTCATGTTGGATTTGCTCAATAATCCGTTCAGAGAAACTAATTTCTATCTCCCTGGAACTCCGATATTTTGCAAAAAACGCCTGAATGAATGAATGAATGATTTTGAGTTGTCTGGCATCGTTCTTCCACAATTTCTCTTCCTTCATCTCTTCGGCATTTACGTATATTTATTTATATACAGTTACTCTCTGTTTCTAAACCATTCAGGAACTTCAGTTCCATAACTTTCTTTACAAACATAAAAAAGTCATATAATGCAATTTTTTTCTATCGTTGTTGGAAGAAATGATTTGCAGTAAATATACCTAAAAGTTTGGAATTGGCATCTAAAGTTTAACACGATTGTTAAAAGGTTGAGGAAGCACATAAATAGATAGATAGATAGATAGATAGATAGATAGATAGATAGATAGATAGATAGATAGATAGATAGATAGATAGATAGAAAAGAAAATAATTTATAATGGAATCTAAGAAGAGTTCAAGCTTAGATTTCTTGGGTGGCTATTTTTTACTTCTAAAATCTAGCTTTACCTGAAAAAATACCCAACTACACGTTCTCCAAATACCTTGGGATATAGAAATGACATGTCAGACTGAAGGGGAAAATGCTGGTCTAGGAATTCATTAAAATTATCAGCTGCTGGAAGCGTCACAGCATGTCGTCAGTAACGTGAGAGAGATTCTGTTGGTAACATGAGGCCTACAAGGTTTGTCATCAATTTTTCCGTACCAGTTGGAAGAGGGCTCCAGTTACGTGTGTGTTTGATGGCTGCATGCCCTCCGTGTATTGTAGAATTTATTGTTTATTCCTCTATACGGAGAGACGTTTGGATATTCTTTGTTGTGTTTTATTTAATTATCTCCTCTCTGGACCTTGATCTTTGCAAATGAAGATTGTTGACATTGAAAGCCTTCATCATGAGAAGCTTTCTCATGCACAGGAAGACAAAAATTCGGATTTAGAGTCTCATCAACAAACGAAAATGATAAAGCGCTTTCATCACTTTGCCAAAATGTCGGCCATGAACTCAAGTAGGAGGGATTAAACCTCCTTAACCTTCAACTCTGAGTTAATTAACTTTTCTTTGTGGAGAGCTTGGGAGTGGAGCAAAAATTAGGTATTGACGTCACAGTTAACCTAAATCAACGGTTAAAGCAGTTTTATTTATTCATGGGCGTGTTACATAGACAGTATTTACATTTTATATTATTCAGTGAATCAATGCATAAACAAAGAAATTCTTCAGTTTGCACGATATTAATTTGCCAGAGATTATCTATCATCTCATAGTTAACACAAAAAAATACCACGAAAAGATCTCAACTAATAAACTTAATCTATTATTTTCTGTTAATTTATGGTGTTCCCTAAACTATTCTTATTTTAGAAGCTTTATCTAACAGCTTATCATGTTCTGTACAAGTTCACGTTCATTTGCGCTTCATAATATTCTAGTTTTTACAAGGTTTTCTATTTCTCATGTTCCGGTTCATGCAAGCCGTATTCAGCTCCCGTTATCCTGTCATTTACTCTCGTTTGTAGAACTCCGATAAACGTGTTCGATAATGAGTAAACTTACGTAGTTGTTACCTATTCTGAATTACAAATGCTCTCATAAGGAGAGGTCGCTGCTCTAATGGTTTTCAGCTGACAATGGCCTTATTCTTCGGGTCTGACTTGAGAACCGAGAGCAAGTTATGGGTTAATAGGATTTGACTTCATTCTGGTAGTTATTTTTTTCTTTGAGTTCATTAACTTTCTCTCTCTCTCTCTCTCTCTCTCTCTCTCTCTCTCTCTCTCTCTCTCTAATTAAAATGCTATGTCCATGAAGGGATGTGGGCTTTTAAAATGTCTAAATTGCATAGATGAAAGGAAGATACCCCATTTCCGACCCGGTCCTTTGTTTAACAAGACATAGATTTATATAAGACATACTTTTAATAGTATTTGATATGCATGTAAAATAAAATGATCGAAATTAACTATTCTTTATTGTACTTTCGCTTTTCTATAGCCAGAAACAGACTGAAGAGTTTTACTATATCTAAATTAATCCATTGTCTAAACAACGAACGTTCACTTAGGTTGGAAGCGTTTCATCGCGTGATAATTTGATAAGCAGATGGGAGAAGGAAAATGCATAACAGTATCTAAATTCCGTTACTACTTATAAATAAATTTTTGCGACCGTTTTATGAATTTGCGAGATATCGCTAACACAAGCACTAATAGAATATCACCTAATTTTCCCCTTTTATGGAACGTCGCGAAACATTTACTACACTGTTCCAAGAAGGCTATCGAAATGTTGTACTTAACTTTTACAGAAAAGAGTTTACCAAGACAGTTTCAGAAGAGCACATAATTCTCAATTTAGGCTCAGTGCAAAACGTTCACCTTACAAATATCAATGACCGTATCAGACTGAATATCTTTAATCTTCAGGAAAAAAAATGTAAGAGCGCAGTTCTTTGTAGAGAACTTATTAATAGAAAATGTTTAATTAACAATAATTCCTCCAGTTTCACTTTTCTAGGCTTCTGGAACGCTGCTGCTGGAGCAGCATCCTTTTCCACCAACTATTTGTATATTAATACTATAATAAAATGTTCGCATAAGAGTAAAATTATTATTTGGAAAGATTTCAACATAAACGCAGTGCTGCCCGTACCACAGGACGATGAGAGTCTAAAGTCCCACCCCAACCCAGACTCTCTCTCTCTCTCTCTCTCTCTCTCTCTCTCTCTCTCTCTCTCTCTCTCTCTCTCTCTCTCTCTCTCTCTCTCCAAATAACATGAAATTCCCAGCTATCCGTCCCCAAAATACCTCTGGATATAAAAGCGGGATGGCAGGCTGTTGGGAAAAATGCTGAAAAATTTAGCAAAATCATCAATTAAATCCAGGATTATGGCGGGACGCTAGGAACACACGGGATTCGGCTAGTGACATGAACCCTACTTGCTGGAATCATCCATAATTCCTTAGTCTGTAGGCGAGTGTTAGAGTTGCATCTCTGTTTGATAGTTTCCTGCTTGCAAGGCCAAATATATATTTTGTTTTGTTCTATGTAAAGATGAGACGACTGGTTTTACATCACCGTTTATGATACCGCTTGTGCATCTCTGCCCTTAAAATGATCATTATTAGGTTTCATTTTTTTTAACATAGTTCAGCAATGTACTTATATCACCTTCACATATTAATGTTTTATTTTCTGATTTGCTTCTTGCATTACACGTAAAAAAGGTGCTTTTGATAAACATACTGACGAAACTAGTAAAAATATCATACAGGTATACACATACAGAGTCACGCACATGCACAAACACACACACAAATATACACACGCATAAACACACACACACACACACACACACACACACACACACACATATATATATATATACACACATATATATATATATATATATATATATATATATATATATATATATATATATATACATATATGTATATATATACATATATATATATTATATATTATATATATATATATATATATATATATATATATATATATATATATATATATATATATATATATATATATAAAGTAAGTATTTGATTTGATATTATAGAAGATATCGAGCGGATTAGACATTAATAACAAGTGTCTAGGTGTTTGGGTAGCCCGTGAAATCCCTGCCCTTATTTCTATAGCCCTAGTTTGGTAGTATTCAAATTACCGTAGTTTATTATCCCATTAAAATATCATAATAGTAGAGTTAGAGTGAGCTATGTATAGATAAATGAAGCATTTCTTTAACCCAAATGCTAACTCTATAAAATAAACTACCTTACTTGCAAAATGGAAAGATTCAGATTTTAGATCCCATAACACAAGAACATCATAAAGCGTTGTCTTTATTTTCCAAGAATGCTGTCTATGAAAGGAAATATGAAGGACTTAACTGGCTTAGCCTACAAGTCGACACTAATTAGCTTTTCTTTGTGAACGGATTAGGGATGAGACAAACATTAAGAGACTTCTATTTCGCTTTACCATGTTACTTAACCTAACTTACACCTTTTATAAACTCTGAGATTTCATTTTATAAGCCAAGCAGCCCTGCAGTTCGTCATTTGATATTTACCATTGTTCAATTGCCATTATTAATGTCTCTCTCTTAGTAGGTAAAATTGGAACATGGATAGCACTAAGGAAAACCAGTGTTTCGTCTTAGAACTCAAGGTGTAATAAGATAACAGTAGTTATTTTTTTATAAACGTAAAATAAAAATGATTAACTGAAGAAGTGTTATAATAGTTCTTAACATTTATATATTGCTGAAGAACTATTATTTGCTTTGCGGTGTGTTAAATCATTTTTATTTTACGTTTCTTTAAAAAAAAATAACTAAATATTATTGAAAAATTTAAGTCTGCATCCCACGCACATTCAAAATCCATATTTTTATCTTATTATAATTCATATTCATAAGAGCGTTCTCTGTAACTCGTTATCGGATTTTTTTCTCTTTTCGGTCGTAAGACAACGATAAAAGTATAAAAGTGAGCCTGATGAATTACGTATTGACCAAGTACTGAAAAAGAAGTGAATTTGCCTAATCACCAATAATTGCAAATTGCAAACGCTTTCATTGGGAGTGATCGTGGCCCTGATGGTTTCTATTGATTTTGCCTTTATTCTCCGGATACGTAAAAAAAATATTCTTTCAATGATTCGATTTGACTTCAACAACGGGAGCAAACTGTCGTTTTACCGGCCATTGATTTCATTCTTTCGGTCAAATTTACTCTTTTAGATTGTTTAGCTCTCTCTCTCTCTCTCTCTCTCTCTCTCTCTCTCTCTCTCTCTCTCTCTCTCTCTCTCTCTCTCTCTCTCTCTCTTATTCGTGTGGTTGTAGGGCTGATGAGGGATATAGGCATTTATCATATGTAAATTAGACAGGGATAAATGAAAATAACCATATTACTAAACCCCGCCTTGGATTGTAGGTTGCATAAATTGATTTACATTAGTATGCTTGATATTTTGTATATACTTGTACATTGAATGTGCATGTTTAATGTATTTGCACCAAAAATGAAGTGCATAAGTCTATATTTACTTCGCACATCAGGATTTGAATTGAAATAGATATTATTTTCGGGGATATGGACATAGATATTCCTATTTCGTATGTATGTATGAGTAATGGAAACTTGAGTAACAATGCAGCATATGAAAAATAAGGTGATAATTACATCATACACTGGTTTATATAATGTTATGATACCGTTTAATCGATTTAGTTTTACCATGGTGAACTAGCAGTAAGTCCGATATCACACTGCACTGTCATTAAAAACTGGCTATAGACAAGATGTTAATTAACTGTTTTCCTTAGAATTTCTTTGTTTATACTTTGTAACACACGGTGCAGAACAAAAACAAAACAACTATTTTGTAAAAAAAAAAAAAAAAAAAAGCGGAAGGTGGCTGAGAGACTAGTATGAACTGCAACTTATAAACAATGATAATGACTATCGGTAGTCCAATAATGAGAAAACACGAATAGCTATTTTTATGTGTACAGATATACATACAGTACATACATATACACACACACACTTATATTATATATATATATATATATATATATATATATATATATATATATATATATATATATATATATATATATATATAAAACTTGAAGTAATCACTCAGACTCATCTGTGGTTGACCAAATGGGCATCGTCTTCCATTCCACCACCACTAACACATGATGGTGGATTGGTTATTGGTCCTAGAGGAAATTGCTGAACTGCTTCATCGAGCTTTTGAAGCTAAGCAATCAGTTGAGGATGTCCCTCTCCTAGATACTTGTCATCCTGAACCTCTTTTTACAAAATTTGCATTTCGCTCTAGGGATGTTAAGAAAATTCTTGATAATCTTGACAGCTGGAGTGGAGAAGATCCTGATGGTTTCTCCCCTTTGTTTTCTATAAAAGTTTCTATTTTGTTGTCTTCCAATATAGTAGATTCTATAGATTTTTAGATCGACACGGTATCCTAGCGAATGAGTGTGAGCTTAGCAATACAGAGCCTCTTCTAAAAAGTGGCATATCCGCAGGCTGCAGTAACTACAATCCAAATTCTATTCTCACTTTGCTCTCAAAAGTTGCAGAAAAACGTTTATTAAGCCACTCTAAAAGTAAGTGGAATCTAAAGGATTGTTAGCTGATAGTGAATATGCACGTAGGAAGCAGTTAGGTACCTGCGATGCTCTATTGGGTTTGACATGCCATTTGCAAGAGGACTTTGATAAGGGTTTTGAGCGTAGAGTAATTCATATAGATTTTAGTGCTACTTTCGATTTAGTAAAGCACAAGGCACTTAGTTATAAACTTAAGAATCTTGGGGTAGGAGGATATCTCTTAGGTTTACTTCAAGATTTCTTTACAGGTAGGCAGCAGCGAGTTGCTGTTGACGGATCTATTCTTTAGCGAACTAAGACCTTCGTGTCTGGAGTTTTACAGGGTAGCGTTCTTGGGCCACTGTAATTTTTAGTGTACACAAGTGATATGGTTATTGGCCAGGTAAACAAGATTGTTCAGTATACCGATAACGCAGCAATTGTGGGTATAATAAAGTCTCCACTTAAGAAAAATGAAGCTGCCCTTAGTCTCAATAGTAACATGGAGTGGATTAGTGAATGGTGTAGTCGGTGAGGTATGAGGTTGAACTCCAGTACAGCAAAAACACTTGATTATCATATCTCGTACATATTTTCCACCCCATCTCCCTTGAGGTAGATGGGACTCTGCTGAATGAGTCTGAAGCTTTATCTATTCTTGGTTTAACTTTGGACCTTTATCTAATGAAAGTGTCAGCAAATGCCGCACGGAAGTTAGGTATTGTACGTAAAGCCTCATATATTTATAACAGTGATAAAATCAGTGCAACCTCTTTTAGATCATTTGTCCCTCCTTTACTAGACTGTTGTTCTCCAGTGTGGATTCCTGATCTGCCAGAGATTCATCTCTTAGATAGAGCAGTTCGTTGTGGTAGGCTTCTGTTTTCTAATATTAGCAGTTATGACTTTGACCATCGAAGGATGGTCTTTAGTCTGTCAATTTTTCATAAATTGTATTTTAACAGAGATCTTTCAAAATCACAGTTGATCCCTGATACCTTTTCCTGCCTGGAGCAACCAGATTTACTGAACAGCAGCACCAACACGCAGAAAATATGCCTCGCTGTCGAAGTTCACACTTCCAGATGTCCTTTACTCCTCAAACCGTTGGACTGGGGAACTGTCTCCCTGAGGACGTCGTGCAATTGGAACTTCAGAAGTTCAAGCGAAGATGCCGTGCATTACTACCCTTAGACGATTCTCCTTGTATTTTGATAATTTACTGACATCTTTATCTATTTATTTATTATTTGGTAATTTATTTTTTTTAATAAGTGATCACTTATTTCTGTATTTGCCATTAACTTCTATTACTTCTTTCTAATGAACACCATATTCTTTGGAAGGTTCAATTTCAATTCAATGGCCCCTGTGCGCTTGTTCCATAAGAATAAGGTTCACCTTCTGAATAATAATAATAATAATAATAATAATAATAATAATAATAATAATAATAATAATAATAATAATAATAATGGAAAGAGAAACCCACAAGATTCTCGTGTATAACTTGTTTACTGGTAAATATTTACATATTACTTTGATCTCGAGCACTTTCAGGTCCTAACTGTGACCCTTTTTCAAGAGATGACGTAGTCAGGCTGGTTCAAGGCCCAGCAATGTTCTGGAACTTCTTCTCCCTGTGCTGTCATTTATATGATGACAGCACAAGGAGAAGAAGTTCCAGAAGATTGCTGGGCCTTGAACCAGCCTGACTACTCATCTCTTGAAAAAAGGTCGATGACAGCACAGGGAGAAGAAGTTCCTGAACATTGCTGGGCCTTGAACCAGCCTGACTACCTCATCTCTTGAAAAAGGGTCACAGTTAGGACCTGAAAGTGCTCGAGATCAAAGTAATATGTAAATATTTACCAGTAAACAAGTTATACACAAGAATCTTGTGGGTTTCTCTTTTCATCTTCAGAAGAAAACTGAAAGTTTTTGTTTGGTTAATAATAATAATAATAATAATAATAATAATAGGGCTTAAACTTTTATATATTTCTGCAGTCATTGCAATATACTGATTTTATCATGGCGATAAACCAATGATTTCTTCATCGTAAGCATTTATCTAGATTACTAACAGGGGATGCCTTAATATTTAAAGCCCGAATAAAATTTGTTCAATGGATCCTTTTTAATTTAAGGAAATTTTAAAGAGATTATAAAATTAATATTTCTCATCTTTTGGTAATATAAGAGAGGTCATTACCGCAGACAGAAAAGTGAATAAGTAAAACAGAAGCAGCATTTTTGTACGTTGAGATAGACATTTTGATTTCTGCTAGGCTAGGATTTATGGAGTAACTGTTTTTCTTATGGATGCATTCTATCATATATCTTGGTAAGTGTAAGAATTTTATCTTTTATATAAGACCTCCTGTATAGTTACAGTAATTCGGAAAAAAAAATTTAGGATCAGTCGTTCCTCCTTGGAAGATTTAGTATTTTTGGTAGAGTAACTTATAAAATATTTCACCTTTTTTCACTAAACACTAAATGCAATATAATTCTGAATATCAGCAGCGTCCTCATAAATATCATCCTACGACCATCATTCACTTTGGAATATGTGACCCAGCAATGATTTTTATTCCTTATTTCACATCGTTCACTTTCTCTTCAGTAGAGGAAGCCATAAATCATCCGACAACTGGCTATTTTTCAAACCTTGTCATTTCCTTCTCATTATTATGACTGACAATCTCGTTTTTTTTATATAAAAAAATACGGTGTTGCAAAACCACATGAACTTAGCCACACACGCACACACACACGCCCATAATATATATATATATATATATATATATATATATATATATATATATATATATATATATATATATATATATATAATTACATATATAATTACATATAAAAGTGAATGTTTGTATGTTTGTATGTATGTATGTAACTTTGTGCGCTATAGAAATCCGAACCGCTTGACCGATCTAGACAAAATTTGGTACATGGCTATCATTTGACCCAACTTAGATAACAGGGTAGGTTTCAACCCCGTAACCCCACCCCCTTTCCCTTCCTCTTCCCTTTGTAACTTAGGTTGGTAAATAAACTCTACAGGATTATCATACCTCATTTCAATTACTCAAGGGCATAGAAATATATTATTGAAAATGCTTTTCAGTCACCACAGTAATGCCTGGATAAAAGGGACAGACAGCACAGTAATAACTGGTTAAAGGTGACAGACAGCACAGTAATAACTCGATAAAAAGACAGTCACCACAGTAATATCTGGATAAAATTGACAGTCACCACAGTAATACCTGGATAAAAAGGACAGTCACCATAGTACTACCTGGATAAAAGGGACAGTCACCACAGTAATATCTGAATAAAAGGGACAGTCAGCACAGTAATACCTGGTTAAAGGCGACAGTCAACACAGCAATATCTGGATAAAAGGGACAGTCACCACAGTAATAACTGGTTAAAGGTGACAACAGGACAGTAATAACTGGATAAAAGACAGTAGTACCTGGATAGAAGGGACAGACAGAACAGTAATACCTGGATAAAAGGGACAGACAGAACAGTAATATTCTGGATAAAACAGACAGGACAGTTACCAGGATAAAGTGGATTTGGTTTTGATGAAAGGGAGTCATCATAGTAATGTCTGTCAGTTCACACATGTATGCTTGAAGGGTGAACGTTCGCGTGAAAATAAGTGGAACTGTCAGTCACAGCATCAACACAAACTCCTCCCCATTTTCCTTCTCCCTCCCCTACCCATTCCACCCCCCTCCCCTCTTCCCTCCTCTTCCCCTCCCCTTTTCCTATTCCCTCCCACTACGTAGAACGTTATTCAGCTTTTTCCCAGGCAGCGCTGGGTTGGTCAGCTAGTATAATATATATATATATATATATATATATATATATATATATATATATATATATATATATATATATATATATATATATATATATATATATATATATATATATATATATTCCTTCATCCCTTGCCGTTTACGAGGGGCAATGCACTCTAAAATAATTTTTGACAATGGAAGGTTAATTTAAGATTGATTCAGAAAGATAAATTTCCACTACGAATTCAATTTTTATCTTGACCAAATAACATTGTGATAATGTTATCACATTTTTATGTCCTTTACTCTCTTTCCCCTCTTGTGCATATTTCTTGACACTTTTCGTTTTTGTCTTCGGCAATATCATTCCAAGGGATTTTACGTCTTTACAATGACCATGATACGATCTGACACATTGCCGTTATCAGAGATCACTGTAGTGGGAGAGTATTTTCTTCAGAGTCAGCCCCAGTGATAAAATATAAGATAACGATGATAATAAGAATGTTGTGAACTCTATTTAAAGCTGCGAGAAAAAGAATGTGCTTTGCAAAAAACGATTTTATGCATCAAAAACCATGCTAGTTGTTGATACTTTAGGTAGTGTCGATTCTCCAGTACCAAAGTCTATTTAAATATAAATGACGCCATTCCATGATTGCATATATATATATATATATATATATATATATATATATATATATATATATATATATATATATATATATATATATATATATATATATATATACATATATATATAATATAGTACTTTTTCGTTACATTCAGTCCTGTATTGTAACTAAAATCGAAAGTGCTTTGAAGATTAAAAAAAAATAAAGTTGCAATACGAAAATTTTTGCAGATTTACCAAAACTTTATCGTTTCGTAAAAAGAGGTAAAATAGTATAACCTGTAGTTATTCCTCTGTATACCGAACAAGACGTGCATGACAACATGGCAAAGTAAACAGCAATCATCATAAACTGATACATCCGCGAGGCAAAATCTCACAGAATGAAACCTGACAAAATGATTGCGTGTTTGCCCGACGTAAATCGCCATGATTTTCCCTAATGCCCAGAAGAAATGTGTCCTCCACTTCCAATGGCTCGGTCTATTTGATGCAAGTATCTGGTAACGCATTAGGGAAAGAGCATGGCCAGGCCGTTCGCTACGTCAGGCTGAGCACCGGCAAACGCTCAACATCTGCAAATGGGAGCAGACTATTGGAAGAACTGCCAGGTATCCGCCGTTTGGAGTGGCAATGCCGTGTTCTGCAGATTCTAAGTTTAATGCCTTGACTGGGACTGACGGCAATTCGCTGCTGTAAAACTCGGTATTGGGTTATCAGCGATTTATGTCATTGCTTTATTTCTTGAGTTATGGGTATCTTCTCTGCGCTATAAAGTTCGTGCTGGCTATTTTATTTTCTGGCTTTCTGACGCCAAGGAAACGAACTATCGTGGCTTAAATCTAAAATGGAGAGAGAGAGAGAGAGAGAGAGAGAGAGAGAGAGAGAGAGAGAGAGAGAGATCATGATCAGTTTTAATTTTATGGAAATGCAAACCATAAGGTGCATTAAGATGGTAATGTAAAAAAAATTAAAACTATCATAGAAAAGATATATAACAGATTAAATTGAAATAAAAAGTCTTTATGTTAAGTAGTATATATGTATTTATGTGTATATATATATATATATATATATATATATATATATATATATATATATATATATATATATATATATATATATATATATATATATATATATATATATATATATATATATATATATATATATATATATATATATATATTTATATATATAATTTTCCATAATTGTCAAGGTAGTGACTAACTCTTGCGCTTTTGTTCTACTTAATTGATTTTATTCCGAAGCACATTCTTTAATGATATTTTCTCATTGGGACTGACTCACAGGGAAATTCTCTCCCACTAACAGGTTACTGATAACACCAATGCGTCAGATCGGACCATAAGTATTATCGCACCGTATGATCCGCTGCAGGAACGTAAAACCTCCTGCAATGATGTTGCAGGAAACAAAATAAAATTGCCCAAGAATAGGAATAGGAGGAAGAGTGTAAGGAGAGAACAAGAAGGGATGATAAAAGCATCAGGAATAATGCTCCCTAGTCCAGATAACGACTGAATACACAGTTAACGTCATTTCAGTGCATTACAAAAGAACAGTAATTCACATTTTGTGACTATCTTTAGAAAAAGAATAAAAGTTGTACTTCAGGGTACTAGTTGAAATTGATGAGAGTTTCATGACAAAGAGAGACAGACTGATTAAAGGATTGGAAAATAGATTTGTCATGTGCATTTCCCGTGTGATGGATGTTTCTCGTCACTACGGAAAAGACCTGAACATAGGTTGGAGACTCATCTATTCTCCCGTAAGCTCATTCTTATTAAATTTTCTTTATTGTACTTAATCAAAGCAATTTCGTGAATGGTCTTGCAAATGTGTTTCGGACATTGCTTTAGGATCCATTAGTCCTGGGTTTACAACAATCATTATTTATATGAGCACAATTTACCCTATCATAAGGATTTTCGCCCTACTTTTATAAGTTATTCTTTATTGACTTAGTGTATAAGAAATATTTTGTGGCATGCCTCATCCACAGACCAGGACATAGGGTCACACATAACTTAGCTTTGACCTCCAATGATTCAAAGCAGTAACCGGGAGTGAATATAATAAAAAAAATATATATTTTTTAGGATGCTTAACGATCAAAGCCATTTGAAATTGTACTTAACCCTATAAATTTAAGACATGTACCACCGCCATATTCTAAATAAACAAGGTACTGACTGAGAGTAGGGTCACTTTTTGAAAGCAACATCTTTTGTTTTATGAATTTGATGTAAGAAAAGATGCCCAAAGCTTCGTATTTTAATGGGAAACATTAAAACAATACCGTATCCCATTTTTTCTTTTTTTTTTGGAACATCAGAATGCACCAACATGTCAACGCTATATTAATTTTTAGTTAAAATAAACAAGGAATCTTTATTAAAGGTTTGTGTTATATTTATAATAATTATTCATGCCAATTTTCATTCTATACTCAGTTCTCATCATTATCATCGCATCATTCCGTTTCTTCCTCGTATTCTCCCAGGGGATGAATTATACCCCTTATCTTTATCACTTCTTCATGTGCTGACTTCTTTCCTTAGCTGACTATCTCTCTAATTCCGGTTTCTTAAAAGAATGCGCAAAGCCCATCTTTGAGGCAATTAATCTACTTCACAAAGAGGAAAGGGGATAGCAGTCTAATAAGAATTTTTAAGCCAAAACAAGAGTCTTTCTTTTCGGGAAGATTTAAGGCAGACGAAAGGTTCTTTTTCTCTCTTACCAGGTAATGGACACTACTCCATAAATTCCACAAAACAATATCAAAAGGATTTTAAATCATAATGGTCGTATGAGAATGAAAGACCAGATTAAATGTGTTTCGTTCAACAAGCATAAAGTAAAAACATTACGTCACTGTATTATGTTGTTTGTCGTTATGTGAATAAATGTTTCTAAAAATGTACGAAACGACTCTGGATGTGGTTATGATGGTATATTATTCAACATATGCCGTTAATTTTATGTGCACTCAAAATGTCCACACGCGCGCACACACACACACACACTATATATATATATATATATATATATATATATATATATATATATATATATATATATATATATATATATATATATATATATATATATATATATTTAAATATATATATATATATATATATATATATATATATATATATATATATATATATATATATATATATATATATATCATCTCTATCTATCTATATATATAGAGAGAGATAGATAGATGTATGTATATATATATATATATATATATATATATATATATATATATATATATATATATATATATATATATAAATATATATGTTGCATGTTTATGTTACATAGATATTTTACTCTTCCAAAAGTGGAAAACATCTACTCTTTTTCCTACGTTTTGTGGAAACCTTAACCGATGGGGCAACCCAAATAGGCGAGAGGATATGTACATGAACAGGTGATGAATACTGAACGAAGGACCAAAGGGCTTCCATAGCTACTCAAACATGGCGTTAGGCAATATAAGGATTTACTTTTTATGTTTTTTTCCATCTTGCTTATATATTTTATAGATATGGAACCATTTTGCCGATCTGCGTGTAGATTTGGAAATTTTTCTTGTTACTTTTTTGTTAAAAATAATACTATGAATAGATTGACAGTGGAGTTGTAGATAGCATGATGGGTGAGGAGTTTTAATTTCCAGTAGCTCTTGAGACACTTGTTATAATTCTTTATCCTGTCGAGTAACAATATATGATGAAAAAATTGTCTTTACGGCTTCACTTTCAAAGTTGATTCTAAAGAGTAAAAATTTCTCTGTATGAAGGTATTCTCTTATAATGACTGATTAAAGAAAAAAAAAAAAAGACTTGTTTGGTAGGATATAAAATTTAAAAAATGCTGATATTTACATTGCACACAATATTTTAAAAATCTATTAAGAAATAAATATTTCAAAATAAGGAAAATGAGAAAGAAAATTAAGTTAGTGTTTTCTTTAAAATATAAGTGAAATTTCCTTAATAATGAACAAGCTTGTTTAGTAATGTAACATTCAAACTTCCCTGGAGGCTTAAGAAGCGATTCATGAATATGCACTAAGAAAGTTGAGCCAAAAAATGCGGGCAAACTGGTATTTACAGATTTATGAAAGTGAGAATAAAATTGCTGGAAAAACTTTCTTCGTTTATTTGCATTAGTTTAAAGTTTTTCCAGCCATGGTCAAAAGCGACAGTGAACAGTTTTATTACAGATAAAAACACGAGATAATAGAAAAGGAAATAAAGTCCATTACATCTGTACGTGAAGAAATTCTCTCTCTCTCTCTCTCTCTCTCTCTCTCTCTCTCTCTCTCTCTCTCTCTCTCTCTCTCTCTCTCGCTCTAGTGACAATCTTAGATAATGTTACAAACAGATAATTTTGTCTCTCCTTCTTTTCAACTCTTTTATTGATCTATTCATCAGTGGCAGAAATTATGTCAAAAATCAATGGTAAAAAAAAATAAAAGATTCATGGGACTTTAATTCTCAGGTTTCCATTTACTAATGTTTTGTCTTGATTTGCGGTTAAATCTATATCACATAAAAGGTTTGGCCTCCCGTTTAATACTCTTAATGAAAATTAAATTTATATTCAAGTTATTATCTGTCTCCTCAGGCTAAAAAGAAACACTAAAATTAAATTAAAAACATCAAAAATATTTAATTACATAATTTTGGGGGGCTTTGCGCAATAAAATTATGGTAATTGTTAGAAATATTTCTAACTTAAAATGAATAAAAATGAAAACAGCAAAATTAAACTAACTTATGAAAGAAAGGAATATGGTTTTGTTACGTAAAAAACGCTTGCAATATACGCTGTTGTTATTTATGAAGGCCATTAGAATCCACTGATAATAAGACAACTCTGATTAAGCATTTGGTCAGGTAAAATCCCGTCATGATGAATTAAAAAAAAAAACATTTAGAAACGAACAACAGATAGGGAAATAGAGTAGCAATTGTTTACCACAAGTACTAGTGTACACTTCCATATTACATCTATTTTATACGAATTAAACGTTACTTTTGAGATAAAGATATATTAAAAAGAGGGATAAAATGATTTTCGCACTTCACGAATGATACAGCTGACTCCCAGCAGAAGCCTAATTAAAATGAAATGTCAGGGGTCTGTGAAAGGAAGCTCCATGCCTGATGCCAAGTATATCTTGAAACTATGCAGTGAATGTTTTCAAGAGGAACTGCTCATCAAGAATATACGAGCTGAGGAGAGAGGAATGGGAAGAGGGGGAGGAGGAGGAGGAGGGGGAAGGAGAGGGAGGAGGGTGGGTGTTGGCAGGTCAAACAAGGAAACCCTATTCCTGTTCAGCTGTTTTGGTTCAGTTAGATTGTAGCTTCACAAGCATGATCGCCAAGAAAAGGATAAACGTAAAACGGACAATTGCTGTATAGGCTTTCCAATTCTGAGCTTATGTTTAATTCGCAGTCCGGTCATACTTAGTCTATAAAATGTGTGAATGGAGAAATAACGTACAAAAAGATATTGTCTGTATATTTCTTTATACTCAGTTCAGAAAACAGGGATAAACAAATCGACTCGAAGGTTGAATGTGTTTCAAAGAATGCGCTTTTACTTGAATAAATAAATACATAAATAAGCAATAATCTGAACAGAATCTTTCGGATTGCAAATGAACGCAATAGTAATTTGATACGGGCGCCATTTCTTTAATGTCAGCAGTACACTTTAATAAAAATTAAATAATCGTCCAAGTCTGGAGTTCTTTACTTTCATGATTGGAGAATTGGCAACAGCAGACTTACGTGATATTTCCCAGCTGATGCATATCTGTAAATGTTCTTTATTTTTTTTCAATATCCCCGTGATTTAGGTAAGATACACCTGTACTATAATTTTTCTACTGTTATTTATCAACAACTTTTTGTTTTACTGTAACATTGTTTTATCGTCAATTGCAAACATAACTTGCTGGTTTACTTTGTCGATGCACCCAGTTCCGTTATACATGATTTTTCTGCCAAAGATAATTAACATTTGTAGGTGTACGGAATGAGATATGGCTTCCTCTAGTATGATGCATGTGGAAAAAGTATCGAGATACACAATTTCTATATTATATTACAAAACACGGTAACTATAGGCCAATAATTGTTCAAGATGTTGAAAATACACACACACACACACAAAACATATATACATACATACATACATACACATACATATATATATATATATATATATATATATATATATATATATATATATATATATATATATATATATATATATATATATATATATATATATATATATATATATATATATATATATATATATATATATTTATATACATATATATATACATTGGACATTACTGATCTTTTCTTTTTGCTATGAACGGTTTTATCATCCTTACTTGCAAATCCATTTTCCTTACAGACATATTTCGAAAATAATATTGCTACACAGTGATTTTTGCTTATATATTATATCTTTTTCACAACATATTTTGTCTTCATATTTAGTTTACGTGTCTGATTCTACATTCATAAAATCGGCCAATTCTTTAATGGCCACAGTTGAAAGATGATTCTCGCCTTACTTCTCTCGTCTCTATTTTGTTATTTTGGAATGTTTAATGGAAGTTTGTCACATACACTACCCTCCAGAAAAGTTATCCCGATTACAGTCAAATACGCAACACAAATTTGTGCGTCACGCACACGCTGACAACCGACTCACACAAAAATACCGAACACGCACTGTCATTTGATCATAATGAACAGCGAAGGCTGGGTAGCCTTTTTTATCCATCACACACAGTCACGCAGGAGGCGAAGTTGAAGGAAAAGTTGTTAACCATCGTTGTTTTTATCATAATGTGATGTAATAAGAGAGAACACACAATGAAAAAATCTACGTGATTGTACGTATGCCCAATGAGATTATTTAACAAAAAAAATTATTGAAATTCCTTACTGCTTAGATACACCCCGTATGGGGAACGATGTTTTTTTACACAACTTGGTTAGACGAAAATAACACGTTGCCCTTTCATGAAAATTATCATCTCGGATTATGTAAATTATGGTTTCCTGGTTAACCTAGATTTGGTCTGTAACAGTGCTAATTAGGCTCATCCTGAATGGCACCTATCAGAGCATTGATTTACCTCCCTTTTCTTCCATATATTTCTAGCTTGAATGCACACACACACACACACACACACACACACACACACACACACACACACACACATATACATATATATATATATATATATATATATATATATATATATATATATATATATATATATATATATATGTAGATGTATATATGTAGATGTATATATATATATATGTATATTATACATAGTATATATATATATATATATATATATATATATATATATATATATATATGTATGTATATAGGTCATGAATGATATCTGTGTGTGCATGTACTATTGTATAATCAACTCAAAATTCCAAGTTTGTAAATTCTTGAATCAGACTTTCTCTATAGAGTTAAAGGTAATGATAATAAGAAGGTTACCAACAAAGATAGTGGTAATAATAATACCGAAGAATAATCCTGAATCAGAATGTGAGATTTCATCAATTTAGAGATTTACTTAGCCCCTCCACTGACCACACGCATCACTAAATATTCACAGAAATTAATAACTTTATATCTCGTGTGCAAATAACCAGGTAGACGGACAAGCCAAAAGCACAGGTGCATTAGCAAATATACAGGTAATTAAACAACAGCATGAAAAGCCTCCTTTAAATGCTTAAGACATCAAACGAGTATTGATTAACTGAGTGCTTGATGTGAAACAGGTGCCTCGACATCAAAGATCATTGATGCATAAAATCATATAAAATTTGCAGAACTACAGCAAAAGACCTGCCGATAGCAACAACCATCATAAACTCTTTAGCTCTGTTTAGTGTTATCTCACGCACTGAGCTCTAAAAAAGAACAATTTTTGTATACATAAGAGGAATTATCGCCAAAGCAAAAATATATGGATTTATTCTAGTTCTGTCGTCGCTTGTCGTCAGTTCACACCTTTGCCAGTGGACGTCATATATCCTTTCAAAGGGATATATGACTTCTTTTCTCCAAAACGATATTCCTTTTCATCCTATCTAAGGCAATTTTGCTTCAAAAGGAGAGCTAACTGGCAGAAAACAATAAAAACGAACTTACCATTAACTCTGATGAAATACTGGGAACGAAAAAGCGTGCCTCCATTTGCCCATTGGAACGTGATGAATAAGTACAATCTGTTGGTAAAATCGAAAAAGAAAATCTTTAAATACATCTACATTTTTACCAAATAATAATAATGAAAATGCTAATAGATTCGCAATTTCGTGAAAAACAATCTGAGTAATAAAAATCCACAATTATATAGTAAATGTATTACTATGTAAAATAAACCAAAGACTTTCGAACACTTGAACGGTGTTCCTCATCAGTAATAATAATAATAATAATAATAATAATAATAATAATAATAATAATAATAATAATAATAGCACAAAAGGACATAAAATTATTTATTGCCAACCTCACCTTCGTAAGAAAAGCTACCTTTCTTCTACATGTTTTAACTGAGAGTGAATTCCAATATCATATCTTAAAGATTGTTCCCAAATAATGAATTACCTGGAGATGTAATATAATTTTAGTAAACAGCAGCCATATTATGTTTTATAAATAAATGAATATATGTAAATGAATATATGTATATATATATATATATATATATATATATATATATATATATATATATATATATATATATATATATGTGTATATATATATATATATATATATATATATATATATATATATATATATATATATATATATATATATATATATATATATATATATATATATATATATATATATATATATATATATATAAACAGTAATCTTCGCTGGGTATCCAATCAGTAACTATGGGATTAAGAAAGTACTAAAAAACATTGGCATAAAGTAGATTTTATGTTAATTCCTTCACTGAATTAAACAGGAGAAATATAACGTATGGTTTCAACAATTCCATGAAGGGGAAAGTCATATCACTTTATTTACTTACGGATTAAATAATTTCGAAAACACGAGAAAAAAAGAAATGTTATACTAGGAAGAAGGTTTGCAGCTCCTATTTTCCCGTTTTTTATTAGCAGTGTTCGTTGTTCTCTGTGAAATATTCGTCAGGACAAATATTACCTGTCGTCAATTATTTTGGCTCGAAATGTATGTGCAGCTGTTCATGAAGTATGAAAGAGTTAATCTTTAAGATGCGTGTAGTACTTTTTCAGTCGTTGAATAACATAAAAAGCAGACGATCTTAAAAGAACTGATACATGAAAAACTCATTAAATTTACTGTGGAATATTTTGTTCAAGGCAAGAAAAGTTAGTATGACACAGGGAAAATACGAAATACACCGTGAGTAGATTTAAAGTCCCTAACCCAGCAGGGAGAATATATTGTTTGCCATATGTAATATAATATCCACGATTAAGATGTGCAGTGTGCAATACTCACAGAAAAGAAAATTGTTTGTTGATGAAATTCTGACTAAAACAATTGCATGTTTCTTCAACAGATGAATTCAAATTATTTTCACAAAGACTGCTGTGCAATAGAAGTGATAGGGTAACTGAAGGAACTATCATTTGCTACTTCTGTGTGACTGGTTCAAATCTATGGCAACAGTGGAGAAGCGCTGAATTCAGCTGTGTCTGTGTGTGGGTGGTGTCTTGTTCGGGGAGCTTAGACGTCTGCGTTGATTTTCATTTCAACATAGGCGTAGAGGTTTCTATTGAAACGGGCGTTTCCAGTGGACTGAATTCGACGAGGAGATGGTGTTGCTGGATGTAAAGGTCCTTCATTGTCCACAGTCGACACAGTTTGGGGTTGCACCACGAAGTTCCGCTGCCTATTTCGGTGTAGGGCAGTCACGTTTCTCGTCTTTGAAAGACGTGTGGTGGTCATTACCGTCACAGGAGTAAGTACATCCTTTCTCCCGTCATTTGAGTTAGTATACGACCTTAAGTCTCTTCAAAGAGTCTTTGAGGCGTACTGGATTGTTTATGAGTAGCAGGCTTGTCCGACGTTAATTTTTGTAATACATTATGAAGGCGACTTTGTCAACGGATCTAGTGACAGGTATTTTCTCCTTTAGTATTTCTTTCAGGTTACCTCATCATAGTGATGGCTTTGATGCTAGGAGCCACTGTAGTAATGCTTCAGTGGTAGGCTCCTTATTCAGGCCGAGTTGATGTGTTTCCTATTTACCTTTTGTTCAAGATGGTTCTTATCAGTGGCTCGATTTCCAAGTTGGCGAAGCCTTTGCTGACAGCTAGAGGAATGAGAGAAGAACCTTCTGAGGTAAATGACCACAACTATTGGTTTTGGGATGTCCGCTCACTCGCAAAGACCCCGGCTGGTGGGTTTTGTGTTTGCCATCGAGAGGTATCCGATGGGAGTTCTTGGTTCATTTAATGCCATAGAAAGGAAGGGTCTGTCAATGCCCCTCTTGTGGATGAATGTGAGACGCCGTTATCTATCTTTCGATCTATCTACTATATATATATATATATATATATATATATATATATATATATATATATATATATATATATAGATATCTTGATAGATGTGTGATGTGATGTGTGTATAGATATAAATATATGTACATATATATATATATATATATATATATATATATATATATATATATATATACATATGTGTGTATATATATATATATATGTATATGTATGTATATATGTATATATATATATATATATATATATATATATATATATATATATATATGTGTGTGTGTGTGTGTGTGTGTGTGTGTGTGTGTGTGCGTGTCTTTGTATGTGTGTGCGTGAGTCTGTGTTTGACCTTATGACATGACTATTCATTACTGGTTGGTTACATTCTTCATGGAGTATTAACATAAGGAAGGTGACATGAATTTACTAGGAAATTCACTCCTATCATTTGATCAGGAATGTTGATGACTGATTCCAGGAAATCAGAGAGGAAGCTCACTGCCTCAATATTTAGTTTGCACGAAATGATTTATGGAATTACCGGAATTAATCAAATTTAGCAGAACATGGCAAAAATAAGTGCATTACTTATAGCAAATTATTGCAAAGTAGATATTACTTTTGAAAGGTCATTTAAACCAAAAGTGGGATTTTCCATTCAAACATATTTTCATTTCTAAAACGATAAAACAGAGAATTATACGTTGGGTTATACAAACGTATGACTAGAATTGAGATCTGACATTTTGAAGACTATTTTTCCAATTAACTAAACAGCAACAGAAGAAGACCTTTCATTGGCTTGACGTATGCGTCGAGTATAATGGAACCTTAGACAGTAAACGGGATATTTTCATTAGGTTTTTGAAATACTTGCTTTAAGCATCATTCTGCTGCTCAGAATGAGATGTCGTATTCAGTAGGTAGCAGAATTATTTACTAAGTCTCCTATGGACTGGGATTATGTTAATATTTCTGTATCTAGGTTGATTGTGTCACTGTATTTTTCGGAAACCTAAGATAATCATTATATGAATTCACCATCAACTTATGTTTGTGTGGTCAACCTTCAGCTGTTGTCAGTGACGAGTGAATTCCTTGAGTTGTCTCTAACAAAATCTAAAAAAAAAACTACTATGTAAAAAAATTAGAATAGATGTTTACATTACCTGAAACATTAAAGTGTACCAAATTTACAATTATATACATTAAACTTCAGTATATATATATATATATATATATATATATATATATATATATATATATATATATATATATATATATATATATACATATATATATATATATATATATATATATATATATATATATATATATATATATATATATATATATATATATATATATATATATATATATATATATATATATATATATATATATATATATATATAAGATATATATATGTAAATTATATGTATATAAGATTAAGAGAGAGTAAATTATATTTGACATATAATTTATAGTCAGAATCATGTTGACAATCATGGAAATACCTCTTCAACTAATTCTCTTATCATTTAAAGGCTTTGCTCCATTCCACCATAAAGCCATTCTCCTTGTCTTTGTACCCTTTAGTACCTAACATTTCTCTGATCCCTTTCCTGGAATCCTTTTCCATTCTGGCAGGCTCTGAAATACAGGCTCATTTTTAATCCGCTTTGTGCCGATTCCTAATCTCCATCCTCTACCAAGCCTCTTGTCGTTTTTCTTAAATCTCCTTTGGAACTATTAATTAACTCTTTCATCTTCCTTTTGTTGTTGTTTTTCATCTCTTTTCTAATTGTGATAGTGTAAAGTTCTTGTATCAACTATCTTACTTGAATGGTAATGTGTCACATGCGCTAAGAAAATTTGGTGGTAAAAAATGAAGTTTGCATCCAGGTGAAAATTATGGATAAAACATTGCTCACTGTGATTATCATTTCAGATACGTGATAGTCGAGTAGTTTTCCAGATATATTAATTAATTTTTGCTAAAGGAACAAAAACCATTGATAGATTCGTGTTTCCACAAATCCACTAGATTTTTTAAGCTAATTACTATGAAAAGTTAACGTTTAAATGATAACAGTTACCAATACTTATTATTTTATAAAAGGTAGCTTGTTGATTTCAAGGTGTTCAGTTTTGAATAATCATCGAGCTAGACCTTTACATTCATTAATATTTAGTGTCGTCTTTTATTACTTGCCCTAAATAGTCATAAATTATGATAATATTTAGAATAAAAAAAAGCTTGGAAATTATATGCTTTCGTTTTTGAACTTCCCGGATATTAGGTAATAACATAAATATGCGCACGCGCGTATGTGTGTGTGTGTGTTTTATGTGTAAGAGAGAGAGAGAGAGAGAGAGAGAGAGAGAGAGAGAGAGAGAGAGAAACGATGTTTATATATATTATCCTTAACATTCTAACGCAATCCTTATCCATTTCATCCCAGGTTACTCGAGTATCAACCTTTAATTGGTCAATGCCTGACGAGGTTCCTGGCTGTTCAGGTACTACTAGCTGGAAGTGTCTTGGACGCCGTATCCTTGGCCTAATGGCGGTTAATCTCCTAATGCCTCTGCTTATCCCCCTCGGGGAACAGATCACAAACGGTAAGTGGGCTTCAGTTCTTTATATTATGCATCACAGCTGTTTTGTTTACCATATTCTCTCTTTCTCTCTCTCTCTCTCTCTCTCTCTCTCTCTCTCTCTCTCTCTCTCTCTCTCTCTCTCTCTCTGTTCAGGGAGCATTCAAGAGTAGATTAGGTCTATTCAGTATTGAAAATCAACAATAAATCATATATGCATTAGTTATCATTGTAGTTGTCATCAACCTAAAGACATTCCAATAAAATTGTTAATATTTTTTGGCCTGTTTGCGAAGGTGGCCCATCCACTTAAGGAACAGAGCAGAATCAAGTGGTTCAAAGTTTGATGAGGTGCATAATTCCTTGAAATGCAGTCTTTTTCAGTCTTATCGGCAATTCTTGATTTTTTATTATATCCTAATTTACGTCCAAAACACAAGAATTATTATAAGAAAATACCTGGGCTAGAAAACTGAAATATGTTGCCTTTATTACAAAAGAATAGGTTATTAAAATGTAAAATGTTCACAGGTCCTGGAATGCTGGTGAAGAATTACCCCCAGACGTTTTTGATCGTCCATAATCCTGACATCATTCCAGAATGGCGTGCTCTCTAATAACGCAATTCTGATAAGAAATAATTTAAAGGTCGCAATTTTCGTTAGTATAAATGGAGGGAGATTAAGGTAACAGCTGTTTTTTCTTCTGAATCTCAAAATTTCTTGAGAAGTCTTTGTGGAAACATATTACTGTAACTCTGTAAGAAATGGCTGTTTTACACGACAGTTTACTGAATGGCTTCTTTTTTGCCTTGTTATCTTCTTCAGGTGACGATCATCTTCTCATCATAAACACACGCTAATTAGTTCATGAAATTTCATACCTGGCGAACTGTGCAGAACAATCGACTAGCTTTAGTCAGGTCATGTCACATACATTTACTTTTCCTGTATCACTTACCGTGATGCTAATTTGTGGTGTCATAATCACATGCGGGTATGAAATTTTAGAGGCTTGTCGACTGAATTGAGTTTAAGTTATACCTCACTATAATTACGCCGAATATTCATTTATATCGGGAGTACAACTTAAATGTACATGTTTAGAATTTAATGATTACGGTTCAAGTGTTTACTTCAATTAAAAAAAAACATGATCATAGGTAGCTGGATGAAAATATACTTAAAAATGAAACGAGAACATAAAATTAGTGGAACAATTATATAGTTGACAATTACTGGAATTTGGAGGAAATAATGGTGTATTCATAAAAAAAAAACAGTGAATGAACACCCAGTATTTGTTTTCTTTCATATGGCCCATTAAACTGACACCTGTTATTTTTGACATTAAACCAGCACCCTATAAGATATTCATAATTATATTAATAAATTGTGCATTCTCAATAACAGTCTACAAATTCTTTGGTTACAGCGAGACACATTTTAAAAGCCTCGAAAGATTGTCAAAATTTCTGTCACAAATTATTTGTGGTCCGTGAGATTTCGTTCTGAATGATTTTCCTTTTACTGATAAGTAAAATCTAAATCATAGACAAAACGCTTTTGGCAAAGAGCTTCAAGAATTACTTCCTTCGTCTTCCTTTTAGTGCACCTCAGTTCCTGCTCCAACGTTTTTTTTTCTATCTCAGATAACTTTCGCATTCTTTGGTTCACAGACGCTCGGTAAAATGTCTCCAAATAAACAATTCTTATCCATTTACACATTTAACCTCCCGCCTTGCTCAGCACAGGGAAAAGCATTGTGCTTCTGACTTTTCTTTTCACAAAAAAAAGGGAGAAAATAGTTGACATCCTAGCGATAAGATAAAGACCCTTACTCCAGAAATGGAAAGAAGCAATAAAAAATCGAAGCAAGAAGCTGATGAGATACAGGGAGAAGTCAGAAGAGTAAGACCGGAGTGAGGGGAAAATATAAAACCTGGACGTAGGGAAATCCATGGGAAGAAAGGAAGGCAGGGAGAATAAGTATGATAAAGAAGAGAAACGATGCTCGAAAGGATATGTGGAGTAAAAGTATGTACTAGTACGAAAATGTTAAGATAGCTGTTGGGACTCAAACCTAAAAAAGAAAGACCTAAAAAAAAAAAAAAAGGACGGAAAATGGAGAGAAAAGTGGAATGGCTGAACATTGCTCAACGTTGGAAGAACGACCGTAGAAGGAGTCGTGAATATAATAGAGGCTGGCTAGTTGGTTGGTTGGTATAGATTAATCCGGCCTTATTTTAATATGGCCCCTTGCGTAATAGCGGCCCATAAATAATGGTAAAGTGTTGAGGTGAACAAGAAACCTAATGTAGACCTCTGGAATCAGGTTAGCCAACTTAGACAGGGAAAGGCTGAAATTGTGTAATTATCCATAAAGGACAGTAAAACTATTAAATGAAGTGCAATAACATAAATCTTTCTAAAATTATATGAATATCTTATATAATGCACTTTAATTACAGCATAACACGTACAGCTGAGCCGAAAGTTCGAAATAAACCTATACAGTGGCAAAAACAATGGAATAAACTACATTCATTAGTCTCTCTAGGATAGCTTTTTACTTGGTGAAACTATCCCAAGTCCAGGCTCTTCAAATTTAGTGGTATACCACTTATTTTCAAAATATGAAAATTTCCAGTTATCAAACACTGCTTGCAAATGAGGGATATTCCATAACTAACTTAACTAGGCCCGTCTCAGTAACTGAGCTATACAGGAAAGGACATTTCATTCTCTTGTTTAGTTCCGGTTACTATGAAAACGATAGAATAAGCGGGTTCCCTTGTTAAGAGATGAATTATAAGATAATTGATAATTTTTAATAAGTCAAATAAAAATATATGTTTCTTCCAAGCAACCCTAAAAAAGAGGTAAGAAAAGTGACAATAATTACTAACAGTTACAAAACAACAATTCAGTAATTCCTCAGCCACGGCTGTTGACAAAGCTTTTGTATGCCTCGTATAACCGCTAGTGAAGTTGCCTAAAGGGCTTAGTCATCTAGATAACGCAATAAGACTTGTTTAATTAAACTCCAGTACAAACCCAACCAAATGGAGAACTGAGAAGGACATCACCATTATTGAGTCGTCTCGGGGCGGAAGATATATTTCTGCGTTGCGTGAGACAACCCAGATGCCTCTACGAATTAGAATGTTCTTAGGCTTTGCGGTACCTGTCATAGGAATGGTTCCCATTGTTGTCCTGGTTTTGGCAGAGTTTGATTTCATAATGGGGTTATTCGATATTTTGCAGGCCAAGCCACCTTTTGTCTAGTTTTCTCCTCTGTTTTTCTCTAAGTTGTTTGTAAATACAATGCTATAACTAGACATTACAATAACAGTACTGTTATGATTTATTCAAGGAACACTGATGTACGTTTACTTAAGCTAGCACTAATATTGGGTTAAAATGATAAATTTTTTCACTCGCTAAACTACAGATATGCAAGAGAATACAGTTTAAATTAAAATTTCTATTTCGAATTGGATAGAAAGATAAAATCTAGAGTTAGGCTACTAAAATTAATGCGCAGCTTTGATATTGTCGTGATTCTCTCTATGGATGTTAAATAGCGCATACCATAAGTAGGAGACAAATTCCTTTCCTTAACCCTGGAATTGCTTGGAGAGTAGTTTATTCAATAATGATGAGTAAATATCAAACTTTATTTATATTGTGTTTTTACATCAGCTTAATTTTAATAAGAAAACTAATGCGATTGAAATTACTTGTTACGTCTATCAAATTCCCGTATAGGCGATTAGCATCCTTGCAACTTCAGATTGGCAAGGAGTATCATTTCCCAGTGCGTGTACAATTTTTCTTCATTGGTGTAAAATTTTAGGACTTTCTCTTCAGTACAAAGACGTTGATTCACTTATATTCAGGAGATGCTAGACTCTCCGCCTATGCAAATCTTTTCTCATGTATCACAGTAAACAAAATAATTTGTCCAAAATGGTATATATGGCTGTGTATGGGTAACTATTCCCTAGTTTTCTTAACATTTTCACGTAGATTTAATATTACATCTACCTTACTTTTTTTTTCTTTCAAATAACAGATATATTATTCTTCAGAGGCCTGTTTTTTTTTTTTTATCTTTTTCACCATGAAAATGTGAGGCTTTAGTGATTTCATTTCCTATTAGCCATTGTGTCAAAAAATGTCAGTTGTTTTTTTTTTTTTGTTCTTGTTAGTGCGACATACTGCACCCAGGAACTTTTCAGTTTTGATGAACCTACAGAGCAGAATTTTAAATTTCACTGTAAAATGAATAGACGAGTATCTTTTTCGCAAAATGTGAACTCTATTTATAATGGATTTTTGTTAAATAGTTGGTGATGCCATTATCATTTTCGGTGGACCATAGGCACAACCACCATCATTAATACAGCCAAAATGAGAAATGAAAGTGAACATCCCTTGTTCCCTCAATGGCCCTCCTCTCCTCTCTCTCCTCTCTCTCTCTCTCTCTCTCTCTCTCTCTCTCTCTCTCTCTCTCTCTCTCTCTCTCTCTCTCTCTCTCTCAGTTTACAGCAGTTAAAATTCTATTCTGTGAAACATATTAACCTACATACAAAAAAGTCTTTTTTCAAGTTTAAATGTTCTTGTGTTGGTGTGTCTTCCAAAATTTAACTAAAATCATTTCGCTTGAAATTCTGTGTTTTCATCTTATTAATTTATACTGAATATATTTTCACAATCCATCAGTAACACTTGACGTGATATGATATTTGACATTTGTAATAAAAAAAGGAAATCGTGATAGTTTCTTAGCTTGCAAATGTGCTGTAAAACTGACACGATTTATATTCAAGCATGACCATTTCCTATAAGAATATAAAATATTTAATCCTATAACGTTTCTTTCTTCCCAGTTTTGAAAATTGTAAGTTTTCACGTGTTTATGATGAATATTTTTTTTATGAATAACGCATATTTCTTTTTAGTGATGTTGCCCTTTTCCCTCTATAACTTCATTTGTTATGTTAACAAAAGCTATTCCAAGTAACTCATAATAAATCTTACAATATCAATGATTGATATATTATCAGCAAATTGTTCTAAATGAATAGTTATTGGTGCCTGCAAAAATTCGAAAGTGTGTAATTTATCAATCTCCACTTGGCTTATGGAAATAAAATCAGTAAGACTACATTTCTTCTGGCCTAGATCCGAACAAGAATGTAAACAATTACTGCAAGAAATCTGTAAAAAAAAAAAATTTCAGTCACATGCTATGTAATTACATTTTCTGTTTAAAGAGGAAGATAAAGATATGAAACATTTAGGGGCTGAAGATATAGTAGAATGATTGATGAAGCATAACACACCACGCACACACACACACATGCGCACGCACGCAGAGAGAGAGAGAGAGAGAGAGAGAGAGAGAGAGAGAGAGAGAGAGAGAGAGAGAGAGAGAGAGAGAGAGATTTTATTTTCCAAACATTGCTTTACATGTTTACCTTTTTAACTTGCTAGCATATCGGATAATAAGAGTCAAAATAAACATAAAATGCAATAATCTTCCAATAAAATTCACAAGCAAATCATTCGGTATCATGTTACAGGAAAAAAAAACTAGCAATATATTTTTTATATTCTTAATTTCTCTTCATTATCGTTTTCCGACTAATCACTAGAATTTCAATGAATATTTCATATGATTAACCATATTTTTTCAAATAAGATGGGGTTATTCTGAAAAAATTTGATGTAAAGTTGTTAACTCCATGTATAATCCTCTTATGAAAACAAACACCTTTGTATAAGAATGAAAAACTAACATTTTTGGAAATGTAAGATACTAAATGCATACAGCGTTTCATCTTATTACTGAGGATTAGGGAAAAATTAATGACGAGATTGATAATAACAAATAAAAAGAGACACTCTTTTTTATCTGACGCTTGCAAAATGCTAAATATAAATGAAGAGATATAAAAACTTTTTATTGATTTCATTCGATTTAGAACGTTTATTTTAGATGATTCATGTGAAAAAAGTATAAGAACGTTAGGGAATCATAAATGTGAACAAACAAAAATGCTAAACGTTTAGCATTTTATCAAGGCTGAAAGTACACTAAATTTTAAAATTTTTTAACTGAAAATCCATTGGAGTCACCCTCTTCACCAAAAGAATGGTATTATGCTTACGTTTCTTAATATGTACACACACAAAGAAAGCAATCAAAAAACAACCTACTCCGCCAATGCCTTATGAACACATATCTCCTTTTACATTAAGAGCTTATTGTCTGGAGATATTTTGTTGATGCATTTATTGATGAACAAATAGACACCACATTCATGAATTGCTGAGATCAATTCCATTATGAAATTGTTAACCATTTAAACAAAAACCATGATTTCATGAATCTTAGAATAATCACCAATACTGAAAAGACTTCCCCCTCACGTTAATCGTCTGCAGGAGACTGTATAATGGCCAGGAATAGTAATTTTAGCATTTGGTTCTTTATATAAATTGCTAACCCAAACGCATAAACCCATATTAGCTTAAAAAATTGCTTACTAGAACTAGAATGATTCATGTAGGAATTAAACTAAACGTAAAAGGTGAGATGATTTAAGAATAAAAAAAAAGTAAATAGTTATCTAGGGCAACACCATGGTACCTATGTCTAAATAAACCGTTTTTCTTCTTTTGTTCACTAGTATCCTGTTATATTCGTAAAATATTTTATGAATTATAGTGACGTTGGCGTGCAATAGACTATAAAATAATAATAAAAATTCTCAATAGCTGCATAAGAACTTCAAAAAGAAACATTGGTTTGAATCACCTATTAAGAAAGTAATGCGGTCGTCAACTCATAGATATTGCCATGCAATTCCAGTCAATGGAAAACTGAAATTGGCTCTGGCAGAAACTTTGGCCTTTATCCGTTGAACGTAAAACACGACGTAATAGTCGAATATTATTAACACTCATCTACTTATTTATAAACTGACTACATAATTGTTCCTTGGACTCCTTCATTACCTCTTTATTTTTAGTTTTCTGTAAAAGAAAACTATTATGCCGGCTTTGTCTGTCCGTCAGCACTTAATTCTTTCTGCACTTTTTTCTGTCCGCACTTTTTCTGCCCGCCCTCAGATCTTAAAAACCATTGATGCTAAAGGGCTGCAAATTGGTATGTTGATCACCCACCCGCCAATCATCAAACATACCAAATTGCAGCCCTCTAGCCTCAGTAGTTATTTATTTTAAGGTTAAAGTTGGCCATAAACGTGCTTCTGGCAACGACATAGGACAGGCCACCACCGAGCCGCGGTTAAAGTTTCATGGGCCGCGGCTCATACAGCATTATACCGAGATCACCGAAAGATAGATCTATTTTCGGTGCCCTTGGTTATACGCTGTAACGGCTGTACAGAAAACTCGATTGCGCCAGAGAAACTTCGGCGGATTTTTTACTTGTTTTTGTTATTGTTCATTTTTGTTGAAGCATGTAGCAACTCATGTGATGATGACTAATGACTCTGTCATCATGACAGTTCCGAATATTTTTGCCAACACGCCAGTTGATTATCACTATGGCAAATGTTATTGGTGTCATAGCAGATCACTGATTATCACATTATCTCTTGTAATCATTGCTCGTCTGTTCCTACAACCGAAACTGCTTTCATCAAGGCAACTTTGAGATTTGTATCTATCAAAAGACGATGGCATAAGTTTTCGAGTAATCTATTGTCATTATGAGATTAGTTTCCACATCAGAACCTTCTGCTTATTCTTTTCAATTAGATATAAACAAGCAAAAAATACGGCGAAGTTTCTTCGGTTCAATCGAGTTTTCTGTACATCCGCTAGAGCGTATAATCAGGGCCACCGATAATAGATCTATCTTTCGATGGTCTCGGTATAATGGTGTACGAGCCGCGACTCATGAAACTTTAACCACGGCCCGGTGGTGGCCTATCCTATGTCGTTACCAGAAGCACGGCTATGGCTAACTTTAACCTTAAATGAAATAAAAACTACTGAGGCTAGAGGGCTGCAATTTGGCATCTTTAATGATTGGAGGATGGATGATCGACATGCCAATTTGCAGCCCTCTAGCCTCAGTAGTTAAGGTCTGAGGGGGACAAAAAAAGTGCGAACGGACAAACAAAACCATCTCAAGAGACTTCTTTTACATAAAACTAAAAGGGATATAAATCAAATTACATAGCTTTTTGTCAACATCAACGTCACCCTTCCAAACGTGTTACCAATGTAAGTGATCTCGTCAGAGCTATCTACTCTCATCACTAAAATAACTTACACTGACAACGTTTTCTTGAAAACATGTCTACCTCTGTCTATTAGTACAGACCTAAAGTCATTGGTTTTTCAGGTTTATCTGAAAAAAGAAAAGTCCGGGTATTTGGGATGAATAAAGCCAAGATGAGGAGAAAGAAAATTATTTTGTTTGCATACTGCGTAAAGTGACATGCGAGCATGTTTGTTTGTTCGAAATTTCAAACGCTATTACTTTTTTTTTTTTTTTTTACTATGTGCGCGAGTCTATGCTCCTTCGTTTTCCTTTTTTTATTCCTCTTTCTTGTTTAACCTCCACATTATGTGCATTACTTGATCATTGCATTCACGGCAGTAAAATAACCAGGGAACCTTTATACACATATAATTTTTAAAGATCCTAATGCATACGGCATTTTGTAACGATGTAATACGGCTATGGTAAAAAAATAAAGCAAAATAGTTGGTCCCTCTCAATAGAAACTATCTCCAGCGCAACGATGTCATTCAAAGATAGAAGCTATTGCTCATCTTTAGCAAAACAACATTTTACCAAACTAAATGATTGAATGATTATGGCGTTTTCTTAGAAGAAAAAAAACTGAAAACGAGTTTAGAGAATTTTTATAACACAGAGAGAAAAATAACGATGCAGAAACTCCCGTCTTCTTCTTTGTAATCTGTTTGGATGCCTTCGCAGAACTGCATAAAAGCCCGAGGAAGGCTCAAAGCACGGAAATACCGTCAGAGACAAACATTTTCCTTTCTTTCGTGTTTTTCTTCTTTTTATCTACGTTCTGTTACTTTTGTTATTATTGCAACAGTAGCTTTTCTTATCATTTTTGTCATTATATTGAAATTCATCATTATTATCGTTATCGTTATGATTAAAGGTAAAAGTAGTAAGGATATCAGAATCATTATTATTCATTTTGAGCATATATTTCCTTCATAACTTCGTTAGATCTCTATGAAAGAGTTGACTTCATCATAAAATATTCTTATCATGCTTGCGATGCATGAGTGAAGACATTAATTTGTTTTTTGAGAATAGCTTGGAAATCACTGGGCCACGGATCAAAGATTTAAACTGCCTCTATTTAAACAAATTGGAATGAAAAGAGAGAGAGAGAGAGAGAGAGAGAGAGAGAGAGAGAGAGAGAGAGAGAGAGAGAGAGAGAGAGAGAGAGAGTTAAATCTAGGATTTTTTTTAGACTTCATAAATGCTTTTGCGTATTGTTTTCCATAAGAGGCAGTATAGCCTTGAAACGAAACTTATTTGGATGATAAAAAAACCGCATTATCCTATCTATGCATTCCTGAATTTTGTCGTTCAATAAAATATATGAATAATAAGGCATACTTGACCTAAAACTATTCTCACCTCAGAAGATAAGCTAAATAGAAGAAGTACTCGAATTTATTCTAAGTCACATTTAAATATACCTCCAGTGTCATATGTGGATCATGATATATATAATGAGTAATATATACAATGAGCACCCACATGACCTTTTAAAAATCTTGTTCTCGCTGAACCCAATGGGAACGCCTACCGTTACAAGCCCAAAGTACAACTGGCAAATAAAGGCACTCTCTTAGGTGCTGGCAATCTTTATCTTGCTAACGTGTGTGGGGTTTGGCCCGCCTTAAAGAGAGCTTCTCCTTATCTTACCCCTTGGATGCAAATCTCGTTACGATAAGTCTATCCAAGAAAGTATAAAGAGATCGAGAAGTAAAGAGGTCTTACCGCGTATATATGTATATATATATATATATATATATATATATATATATATATATATATATATATATATATATATATATATATATATATATATATATATATATATATATATGTGTATGTATGTATGTATGTATGTATGTATGTATGTATGTATGTATGAGTGTGCTTGTATAATGACTTGGATGTTTTTATTCCACTACTTGGATGCATTTAATTTCTCTTTCCAGTAACACACCTAAGTAACGTGGGAAACCTGGCCTTCCAGCAGCCATGGATGGAGGTTTTCGTCAAAGAAAACACAGCACCTGCCCTTTTACTTACTCTCCATGCCTCAACTAATTCTAGCAGTAAGTATAATCTTATCTGTTACCTTTTAAAATATCTCTCTATTTTCAATACGTTTGAGTTGCCACCTTGGAGTTTCTGTTCTGGCATTTACTTTGTTTTCTCGTTGCTTTATGTCTATATATATTACGTTATTAATCTTTGTTCTATAATTTTATGAAATACTTTACTTATGCAAATTCTAATAAGCGTCAGCAGCAAGGTTTTTACCTCATACTTTCCCCTCATAAGTTCAGAGGGAAACGTCTTTTTTCATGTCTACATAGTGCTTTATGTGTGGTTTCCTCACTTTAAAGACTGCCTGCGTTCAAGACTTTTCTGACACGAAGCCAAATTCAAAAGGATTGAACGAACAGTTTTTATGCCTCTCCTTTCGTAGTTTCCCATATGTTTTCATAGCATGCTCGTAGAGTAAAGTCAGTGTTTTAAAATTTCTTATAAGTATTCCTTGTCCAATTTGTTTTGGCTTTACTATAGTAGTACTTAGAACCTAAATGCCATTTCCATTGATCTAACCCTTATAGCGCCATTTCGGTGAAATATGTTTACTCATAGGATTTTTCAAGATTCTGATAGATTATAACATAAAAAAAATCAAATGCTTGCATCTTTATGAAATAATTTAGCTTCCTCTTAGCATAAGACGGTAGAAAAAACGATATTTCACTGGAGTTAGGACTGCTCTTTTAGTTTTAAATTTCAGGACATATTATACTTTTTTTTACGGTGCAGGGTATTAAAAAAAAAAGAACCCAAAATAGAAATTCGAACATCGTAAGTTTAATTCCTTGATATTCTTAAAACGATATATACCAAGTAACAATATAATTTCGTATAGCACTGCTTTCATATGCAATGAAAAAATTGTAACAGGATTATGAGACCGCTTTCATCCTATCCAATGAAGTGTTGATCATTCCACTTCTTGAGCAATCTTCGCGCTTTCTTTGCCTTTGCCTGCTTCATTCAGAGAGGTTTTGGATTGCTAATCGGATTAATCTGAGATCTTATCACGCCATTGAATTCAAAGCACAAGACGAATATCCGCGATTAATCTGGGTACATCAAGGGAAACTATTTTCATGATAATATAGTTGAAATACTGAACTATTTTAGATAATGTGGCTGTCCTTTAAACCCTTTATGAAAGGACAAATTTTCAAATTAATGGAATAAAGAAAGAGAAATGGAGGAGAAAGAATGCTAAATGGCACGGATGAAGTTATCAGAAATGTAAAAGCTCCTGAGAAAGGGGCGAATTAAGTCATGAGAAATATCTGCAAATAAAAAAAAAAAGTTCTATTGAAGTAAGAGAAACGACCCAAAGGAATACAATGATGTGTAAAATTTGCTGTATATTATATTCTTCGAAGCCAAAACGGGGCAATAAGCATAAAACAAGAAGGAATGGCTAACAGATGGGAAAAAATACGAAATGCAGTTGCCATTTTACACTGTTTTACTGAGAATCTATGAAATAAGTTAATATAATTCAATGTGCGGAAATTCTGCAAGGAAAAGTTGTTTCATACGGTTTTTGCAGGGGTCGAACTCGCAACAAAATTGTCATATATTCCAATAGAAGACAACATTATTTTTATCCAATCCCTGGACTCTCTTGAGCGATATTGACACTCTTTTGAATGGAGCCTTTATTTCTGTCCCAGTTATAGACCTCCAAGATACGTTCCGAAAATATAGCTTGAGAAAATATGCAAAACCATAAAATTAAGGTCCCCACATTACATCATTTAAAAAAAATGTATAAAATGTATATTTATTCGCCTAAAAACAGTATTACAAAAATTGATGAATATTTGAGAATGGTATTCTTCTCTTGAACATATATTTTATTTTGCAGTAAACTGAAATTGTGCTTATTTACAGAACTCATTATTGAATCTTTAGATATGTTTACATTCTGAAAAAAAATATTGCTTAACATTTTTTAGGTGACTTTAAAAATTCTACCAACTCGTTTGCTGTTCTTGACAACTTCTAAAAATTTCAGCTGGACTGTCCCATCAGTGTGAATTAAAAGATCAATATTTCGAGAAACCTTTTTCTCCCTTTCATAGAACCCGTATGTCGATTAGCAATTCTAAAAAAAAAGAAAAATTATCACAATATAAAGAAAAAAAATTTTCAACCAATTTTTAACTTTCATTTCGTTACGGTACTTTGAAAGTACTTTGAAAATCACATTCTGTTAACAATGAAAAATACAGACTCTCGGGAGAGTGTTGACTAATTCGTGCGTAAAATGTTTCTTTTTTCATTATGGTTACATGTTAGATGGTGCGCCATTTTCTGCTTCAAAAAAAAAAAATCGTTTAGGCAAAGAAAACAATGGAGCTAGGCTTTGGAACTTTTTTTTAAGGCAATATATCTTCATTTTCCGGATTACTGCCGTAATTGGAAAGGAAGTAATGTTAGGTGATTACGGTTAACGTTTCTTTCATCAATTTTCACTTTTTTATTGTTCCCTGTAGTTTATTACTCCCATTCATTTCCTTGGTAATTAGGATTTTTTTTTTTTTTTTTTTGCAAAATTTCCACACAATAGTTGATCCGTTACTTGCACAAATTTTATCCATCTCTAGAGGTTGGCAATACTCAAGCTATCTTAATTGATGCGTAACACAGTTAAGTATAATGATCAGCACTAGTATTGGTTTAGTGTCTTTGTTATAATGCGCTCATTTTATGTACGAAAAAAAGGAGAAATTGTTGGGAGAGCATAGAACGAAACCTTATTCGACAAAAAAAAAAAAAAAAAAATCTACGAAATTTGTTAAGTTTCGTCGTTAGGTTTCTTGGAATTTAAAGGGAACATTATAATGTACTTAAAATTCGTTCGTTAAATAAAAAAAAACTTTAAACATAAAACTTGGAATACCACAAGCAACCTAAGAAAGATAAAAATGAAACAATGTGCTTGTACATTTTTTATTATCACAGACGCCTAATTAAATTTTTATATGAAGAGAACTATATATAAATGTAATATAAAACAAAATGACGGCGAAAAGGCATATAAAACACCGTATATTTCATAATTATTTGACACAAAACGCCAGATAATATTTTAAGATCTGCAGAAATTGAACAAATTATTCTACGCCTGTTATTTTATTGTTCCCCTTAATTCATATTAAATGTGCTCGTATAAATGACATAACTAAAAACTAGAAATGTTCTCTAGTCCTTAGCCCCCCTCTCTTTCTAGGGACCCAAAACTTTCAACGACTGTTCTGTCTTCCAGTTAACCTTTTACCACTAACTTCATCGTCTAATGAAGAAAATATGAACAATCAAAAAAACATAATTATACACTCTTTGTGTGTATCCACACCACAGTAAAACTTGTTATATACACAAGTCGGCAAATCACCGGACACAAATCAAAAAAGGTTCAATACATGTCAGTGACCTGCTGGTAACCTTAAATTGTACGACATACGGTTACCCATCACTTGCCAAAGATTCGTTCTCCACTTATGATCATTGCCCCTTATTTAGTAGGAAATTCGACTGAATAAAACCTGCGTCGATCACGAAAATACACAGAAATAAATCTTATGATTAATATGATGGTAATCTGATCTGTAGCAGCAGGTGTAGTAGTAGTTAAGTATACCTTAGTTTAACCAGACCACTGAGGTGATTAACAGCTCTCCTAGGGCTGGCCCGAAGGATTAGACTTATTTTACGTGTCTAAGAACCAGTTGGTTATCTAGCAACGGGAGCTACAGCTTATTGTGGAATCCGAACCACACTGTGCCGAGAAATGAATTTCTATCCCCAGAAATAAATTCCTCTAATTCTTCATTGGCCGGCCGGAGATTAGAACTCGGGCCCTGCAGAGTGCTAGCCGAGAACGGTACCGACCAGTCCAACGAGGGACCAGTAGTAGTAGTAGTAGTAGTGGTAGTAGTAGGGCTGGAGATTAGAACTCGGGCCCTGCAGAGTGCTAGCCGAAAACGGTATCGACCAGTCCAACGAGGAACTAGTAGTAGTAGTAGTAGTAGTAGTAGTAGTAGTAGTAGTAGTAGTAGGGTAACAACATTGCTAAAAGCGGTGATGACAAATTTTTATCATATCTGAAAAGTTTTCGATCTTTCGCTGACATTTTTCTTGAAAAATAAATGGAGCGTTTAATATGAAGCAGTAGCAAAAGGGCCTACAAAAAAATAAAAGCGGAAATAGCCTCTCCTTTTCTTCCATCTCCTTGGAGGGATCCTTCCTACACCCTTGACTTGCATAATGCTATTTCCGAGGGCCCATCGCATCTTTCTTCCCCGTGGCCTTAACCATAAGACTGAAGGTTCGCGCAGGCATCTCATTCGGCACCATTTAACTTTGCATGCGATTTTTCACCCGGGTTCCTTTGTGTTTTTCGTTTGGACCCAACTTTGTTCGTAGGATATTTGACCTAATACATGGCTTTGTTTGCTTACATGAGATGTAAAAGGAAGTTATAATAAAAAAAAGTTGATGTTAAGAAAATCTCCTTTAATCACAAATGTTCACTTTTCTCTATTTTTTTTGTCATATTACGTGATTATTTTTTATTCAAATAGATTTTGAGTGCCAAAACAGAATATTTTCTTAATATGCTTAACTACATCTGCTGAATTTTTGCTTTTCAAAATTTAAGACAAATTAAAATTAGGTTTTTTTTATTTGATCATAATTAAGTAAGTATTAATTTTATTCAAATACACTTTGAATGTTAACAGAGATTTTCTCCCATCATGGTTAGTAATATGGTTTAGATTTTTCCCCCTGTCACAATTAATTTATTATATTTCTGTTCAGAAACTTATTTCAAATAAGTCTCATTGGTATTTTCTAAATTTTATTTTTCAGCTAAGAGTGTATTTTACAGCATTGTGAGTGGAGGCTTAAATGGCCTTTTCTTGGTTGATCCACATTCTGGTCATCTCACCTTAGCGGCGCCTCTTGACTACGAAACAAAGAATTCGGTAAGTTGGGTTCAACCTCTTTTATGATTATATATATATATATATATATATATATATATATATATATATATATATATATATATATATATATATATATATATATATATATATATATATATATATATATATATATATATATATATATATATATATATATATATATATATATATATATATATATATATATATTCGTATTTACATATATGAAATTGCACTACCCTGATGTATGTGATTTAATCAGTATAGAACTGATGGTTGAAATTAGATCAGCCTTCCGGTTTGATTACAGGCTCTTGGCTTATTGATATGTTTTTTAAAGTTTAAATTATTTTATATCTAGCCTTCATATCATTGTCAGTGTTCTAATTCTAAATAAAGCAACAGACTAATATGCTGATTAATTAATCTAATATCCAAAAAGATAAACTAAGAGAGGAAAACTGACGGTAACTTGGTAATTCATTTTGGTCTTTGGTGTGAAAAGTAAAAGTGAAAGTTTAAAATAATTTATTAAATGAATTCATGAAAGATTCACTTGACAGAGAACTTAAGTGGCAGTATTTTGTGATTTATTTCTCTCTAATGATCTCGTTTCCCTGGAAAATTTTCGTTGATATTCTCATCCCGCATAATTAAACATCAAACAGATCAAGAATTGCTTTCATAAACCAGGTCCTTTCTTGAACACAAAAATTCATTTTATCTAGCTTTCGAAGGGAGCACCTCACTTCCTAGGCAGAATTAAGGGAAAGGGAAATCAATTTCATTGTCGTGCTTTGTGGGTTTTATTAAATCTGATATACACGGAGGATGTGTATTTAATAGTCTCTTTACAGTAGGCATTCCTCTAGACGCATCCACACAGTTTTGTTTATAAGATTTACGAGGACGGTATTAATTCCACGATAACTATGAACATCAGGGACAACATAACTTCAGGTCCCCGTAGGGAGTGGTGCCGTCAGTGAACCTTACGGGGTGCACTGTAGGCATTACTAAAGGTTCTTGCAGCGTCCTTTCGAGCCCTAGCTGCAACCCCACTCATTTCGTTTAGTGTACCACCATTCATATTATCTTTCCTCCATCTTGCTATCCACCCTCTCCTAACAGTTATTTCACAGTGCAACTGAGGTTTTCCTCGTGTTAAGCCCTGTCCACACTAGCGAGCACTGCCCGACGGGCAAACACTGTTCCCATAACCCGTTCCACTAAACTGACCGACCGAGTATGGAGCCAAAGGGATGCGATTGTCTGGTAACACTGCTTCAGGAGCGAGAGAAAATATAAAGAGCCGGAAGTGCCCGACGGGCATGCCCGCTAGTGTGGACAGGCTATTACACCTTTCAAACCTACCTACTCTCAATTTCCTTTCCAGCGCTGAATGACCTCATAGGTCCCAGTACTCGGCCTTTGGCCTAAACTCTATATATATTCTATTCCATTCCACAACTTCAGGTGACAATGTATATTTTGTCTCCCGATTCATCTACAGTACGAGTTGATAGTAGGGGCGATATGCGGGGAAGAGCGAGCGTTTGCTCAAGTCGTGGTGAAGGTCAGAGACGTGAACGATCTTCCGCCGACTTTTCCTCGGCCGCTGTTCGAGACCCAAATCACAGAGGAGGATGATCGTCATCTTCCGAAACCTATCCTTCAGGTAAGACAGCTTTGCTTTTGCCTTCTCAACTTTACTCTACCCTAGATATAATTCCATTCCTAAATTACTTTAAATTACGTGTGCATTTATGCTTGTTTTGGGTTAAAAGGCCTGCAAACGTGACAGTAGACAGTACTCTACATGGTAGCATCTCTCTTAGACAAGAATTACTCAATTTTCTACATAACAGGATTTCTATATACAATAAACAATGATTACAAAAAGATCATTCCAAGAGTTTCAACTGAATATGAAGACATTCAATTGAAATTATTCTTTGGATTATCTTTATGTAACCATTAATTGCATGAATATATCCTAATGTAAGTAAAGGAGTTCTGAGTAAATTCTTTTCTAAGGAAGATACCACCCATTAAAAGACTTGCGCTGACAGGCATGTAAACAAACAATAAACAAACATGTACGTTCAATTTGAAGACAAACTGCCAAGAGGACTGATAAACTCGTAAATATTGAGAAATAACTTTAAAATTTCAGACCATAAGTCACACTAATGTTTTTATGTGACAGCCTGTCCCTGATAATATCCTATTTCTAAAGGCTCTTGTTTTCTTTCGTTTTACTTGATTACTTTCCTCTTCTATGACTTCGTGCACATCACAGGCTTCTTATCCTTCCCCAGTAATTGTTACTATATAGAATATTAAGTGCCTGAAGTCAAAAGCGAATATTAATTACTTATTGTATCGAGTTGTTAAATAACTATTCATCAGAACGATGGAATTTCATGTATTAGGATTTCATTTAATTACTTCGTACGCACATACTCGAAAACTTTAGATAGATTCATACATTCTGATAGAAGTATATCTAGTTATAACAAATTTAATAAATATAAATATGAAAACTACCATACTAATGTGGCTTAAATTTTCATGTTGCCTCCGATTAACAGCAATAAACAGCTAGACACTTTTGCATTAACTGAAGTCTACTTGTGGATTTAGATAACAAACAGGATTAGGTCTTTACGAATTTCCATAATCAAATCTTATTAATGTTTTAACCAACTTATCTTATTTTCTCATGCATCCTTATCTAAAACCATTATCATATTCTTCTAAATCTCCGAAACCTCACATTTTAACAACTCTGACTTCCTTATGAATAAATTTCTTAAGCAAATATGTACCAGCTTTTGTTCCAGAAATTGTCTTACAGTGGCATCAAAATATTCAACAATCATTAATTTCAATTTAAACCTTATTCTTGAAATTAAAGATAAAAATATATACAAATTCGTGTGTACTAACTTATTTTATGAACTCATTTATACCACTGCTTGAAAAAAAAGGCTCGAAATAGTTAGTATAATTTTTGGAAAGCGAAATTCAGATGTTTGTTTCATAAATCCCAGGTTGCAGCCAACGATGGTGATGTCAGTGACACGAACCGACTGCAATATAGCCTGCATATAGAGGACTCACCTGAATCCACTGACATATTTACTATCACAAACAACACAGGACATTTATACCTTTTGAAAGTAAGTATGATGGTTTGTTTGTTGTTTCATTTATTCTAGATTTAGCGTTTACACACTTCTTCCTAGATTATCTTCATAAACTCGCGGTAGTTATAGTTTCACATAATTCTCTAGCGAATGTGTGTGTGTGTTTAAAATTCTTAAAAATTTTGTTTCTGTTAAACTTTAGTTGGTAAGTCTCTTTCTCTCTCTCTCTCTCTCTCTCTCTCTCTCTCTCTCTCTCTCTCTCTCTCTCTCTCTCTGTGCTCATGCAAGCACCATGTTTCGAAGGATATTCGTGACGAAAATGATCTCCTATTCATGGCTTGCGACCGAGTGAATGAAGAAAAATAGGAATGTGATCTGTATTCCTTCGTCATAATGCAGTATATCATGAGGAGATCTTCCGTGGATCTGTACGTGCCCTCATTTGTGTGGTATTTGTCAATGGAAAAGCATTATTATTATTATTATTATTATTATTATTATTATTATTATTATTATTATTATTATTATTATTATTATTATTAGTAGTAGTAGTAGTAGTAGTAGTAGTAGTAGTAGTAGTAGTAGTAGTAGTAGTTGTTGTTGTTGTTGTTGTGGTGGTGATAATATGTTCTGTCAAAAGAGGTTAGCCTCATCATCCGGATTGATTTAGTAAAATGTCTTTTCTGCCCTTCTAACCATTCTTCTCTCTTCAGTATTAATATTGCATAAAATTTTGCTATAATTTGTATTTGATTAGAAGAATCTTAAAGTCGTTCTAAATCTTACATTTATTTGAATTACGATTTTTAATAAAAATGTACAAATCTGAAGTCATTTATAGATGAATTATGATTTTTACGGTTATTTGTAGATTATCATTGATGCAGCTATTTTCAGAATTGTACAGCTGTTCCCAAGGCGTTTTAGTATATATAAAAAAAAACAGTGATCTCTTACGGCGAATAATAAACCTAAAAGCAATAATGAACATAGCCTCGGTTAATAAGTGAAACGAGGCGTGTAGATCCCGCAGTGTTTTAAACAAGCTCAAACGGTAGACTGGTTACTTCCATATTATTACGCGTGTTTTCTGAAGACCTTTGTTTGCAAAAGAAGTGTTGATTAAAATGTTTATGTTGAGTGTAGATGCGATTACTTCAAAAGCTAGTCCCAAAATCATTTTCACATTTTATGTATCAAGATATGAAATCATTCTGATTGATCAATCTGCATACTGATAAGTAAAAGAAAAAAAAAACGTTATTGCTACTAAATACCAGAAATGAACACTGCTAGTTTTTGAATCCAAGAAAAGCACACTGCGAGATAAATTAGATGGTTCCAAGTTTTATTAAATGAAAGAACTGGCAAAATTAGCTAACCATAGGAAGCGCTACTCACATAACTAAAAAAAAAAAAATTATCATACACATTCACCAGTTTGTAAAATGAAGCACTACCCGCAACGGTCGATAAATCTTTCACTGATAGTTCCCTCCAATAATGAAACTGCCGGCCGCCAGGCTTTAGTAAAAACTCTTCCACAAACTCAGACAAAACGGATGTCTAAGAGGAAACTTCGACTCAACTTCTAAGGTTATCAGGGCAGAAACAATTACAGATAAAACACACTGGTTCAGTGAAGGGCAGTGCGAAAGACGGTTCATCGTGCATTTATGGCTACATATGGATCGATAAAACTATACCATCCCTTCTTTTCTTTCGTCTTTATCTTGCAGACTTATTTTTATATATATATATATATATATATATATATATATATATATATATATATATATATATATATATATATATATATATATATATATATATATAATGTATATATATACATACACGGTGTCCATAAAATCTCTTTACAATTTAAAAAAATATATTACAAAAGTAAATGAACAGACAAATATATGAAAATTATAACAAAATGAGGAGTAGATATTGAAGTTTTTTTGCCTCATTTAATACACCTCTATATGGGCACCACCAGCTACATCAAGCCGATTCCCGATTTCTTGCTATGTTTGCTATAGCATGGCCTCATCAGTGGTGGCAATGTCATCAGTGATCTTTTGCTTAAGATCAGTGATGACCTGTATCTTTGTTCGATACACAATATCTTTAACATAACCCCATAGAAAGAAGTCCAGGGGAGTGATATCTGGTGAACGAGGTGGCCAGGGAATTGGGCCATCCCTTCCAATCCACCGGTCTGGAGATGCTTGATTTAGTAACCCACGAACATGCAGTCCCCAATGTGGTGGTGCACCATCTTGCTGGAAAATGATGGTTGGTTGAAGGTCATCTAGTTGTGGTGCCACATATTCATTCAAAAGGTTGGGGTAAACCTCTACAGTAATTGATGTCTTGGTGAAGAATAATGGACCAATGATTCGATTACACATGATCCCACACCACACATTCACCTTTGGATTATCTCGGTGAAGTTCCATAGTCACATGGGATGTTCTGATCCCCAGACTCTCACATTACGTGTGTTCAGTTTCCCTGAAACATGAAAGGTTACCTCATCACTAAAACAAACTCGGTTGTGGAACGTTTTCTCCTCAGAAACTCGCCCCAGCATGTCAACTGGAAACGCTTTTCATCTTGGTTTATCATTTGGCTTGCGTGCCTGCATGAGTTGCACTTTGTAAGTTTACAATCGCAAGTTCTTGTGTAGGACTTTGTGCACTGTTGAACGTGGTAGCTGTAAGTGCCTGGCAGCAGTACGGATGGACTTCGTAGGAGAACGATCAAAGGCTTGTCTTACACGATCGGTGTTTTCCTCAGATGTTGTTGGTCGTCCACTCCTCCCTTTATCCAACAACGTCCGTTACTCCATAAATTTCTTGTGCCATGCACGAATTGACGGACTTGATGGTAGATCTCTTCCATACTTAGTTCTGCAGTTTCGCTGATTCTGCGTACACGATTTTGTTTCGATAAAACATGACACACATTGTGCCTTTTCTTGAGGAGTCATTTTTTAAGGGTTCATTTAGCAGTACCTCTTCCATCAACAGGGTCCGTGAAATACACAAATGCAATTTGATTACAAACTCTGATAATTGCTGAGCACGTAGAACAAATCTAATTAAGATATCTCATCAATGGCTTTTGTAATATATATTTTGAGTTGTAGAGATATTATGGACACGCTTTATATATATATATATATATATATATATATATATATATATATATATATATATATATATATATATATATATATATATATATATATATATATATATATATATATATACACATATATATATATACACACACACACTATATATATATATATATATATATATATATATATATATATATATATATATATATATATATATATATATATATATATATATATATCGTCGGTCGGCGTGTCCATAATATGTCTACAACTCAAAATATATATTACAAAAGTCATTGATGAGATATCTTAATTAGATTTGTTCTATGTTCTCAGCAATTATCAATGTTTGTAATCAAATTGCATTTGTGTATTTCAGGTACCCTGTTGATGGAAGAGGTACTGTTAAATGAACCCCTATATATACTGTATATATATATATATATATATATATATATATATATATATATATATATATATATATATATATATATATATATATATATATATTATATGTATACATGATTTTATCTTTTTGCAGGCGTTGAATCGTGATGCCCCAGATGGCAGACCGAGATGGCATCTAAGGGTCACTGTCACAGACGGACTCCACACAGCCCAGGCCCTTATCCATGTCAACGTCAAGGACATCAATGACAACTCACCATACTTTCCCCATGACACCATCAATGCCACTGTCATGGAGAACTCTCGGACGGGTAAGTTCATCCATGTGTCAATAACAATTTATGTTTTAACTTATATTACAATACACATCTTTTATTTATCAGCCATATGCGAATTTGAAAATAGGATACTGAAATCGTGACTTATATCTATTAAAGGTTTTTATTTATTACGCCTGAAATGCATAGCACAAAACATCTCTCAGATTCAAGAAGACATCATTAAAATATTCCTTGTCAGAACCGAGATTTTATTTTGGAAATTACTAGTTGTCATCCGAAGTTACTATGTAACGGCCAGAGATACTGACGCCGGTAGATCCAAACTAATGACTGCAGTAATGACTAATTGCCTCAATTATTTGTGTGATACTCATGCGAATTTCCTCATGAGATGATACAAAAACTAGAAATTCCCTATGTGTGTTTTTGTTTCTTTCAATAGCCTGCAAAAGTAACTTTACTTGTTTATTTAATGGAAGCAATGCAAAGTATGGTATAAGATTTTCCTTAATTTTTATCATCGCTATAATGAGCCAATATCCTTCACCCCTCGCATATTTTTCTTCCCTTTTCAGGAGTGGAAATCCTGCGAGTGACAGCCCTTGACAACGACGACCCGGAGGAAGGGACCAACGCCGTCCTGTCGTATTTCGTGGAGAAGAACGTCATAGACGAACACTCGGGTCAGCACATTTTCAACATAGAGTCGCAAAGTGGCAGGTAAGTAGGGTCGTGAATGACTCAGGCATGAAGCCAGGCCAGGCAAACATTGCAATAAGTCCGTTGAGATTTTAATGCAGCATCATTCTTCCGCCTCATTTGCCCGAGGTAATGAGGAAGTGGTTTTCAACTCGAATGATTATGCTGTGTTGGAGCTTATTAATGGCGGGGGGTCGAGTTGGCGTAAACATATTAACGTATTCAGACGCAGATTTTAGAATTCAATGGGAATTCATCCGGCGTGCTCCACCCGCCGCTCTCAGGAATACTTGACTTTCCCATTTAAACTAATGAATCCTTAATATGAAAATAAACCAGCGGATTATTCTTGAATTGCATGATATGCGATTTTTCTAAGAGATCATAACCATTGTACGTTTTTATTTTGTTTACATGATCCTGATAAGAAGCTGTTTCTTGGATGCGACATTCCACGGATTTCACAATTGAATAATGTCGTTAGATTCAAAGATGGGAGATGAAGTGTTTCTTGTCTTGTGCAGCTCTTAATTTCAGAACTTTCAACTATGACACCTTAGGCTCTGAATTTTCGCTTTATTTAGTCAACTATTTCTTAAGCTTCTTTGCTTCTAGATAGATGTCAAGTACGCCTCAAACAAGGAGGGTAATAATTTTATTTTTCACTTACATACATAACAGTACAAGAACAACAAAGACTGCTATCTTCTTATATACTGACCAGCATGATAATGGATATATATTTTTTTATGCTATGACATTTGGTATAATGATGAAATATATAAAAAGTCCTAATAAGCGTTGTCTTTATTTTTCTCAGATTATTTACAGCACAGTGTTGCTTAGACAGAGAGAGAACACCGTTTTATGCCATCCAGGTGGTAGCAGCTGACGGAGGAGGACTCAAGGGTAAGTAGAAGGAATCGATGAATCATTGTTTTTTATATAATCAAGTTTTGTTGTTTCTTTAGTTACCTTTTCTCACATTTAGTTACCTTTTCTCACATTTGATACATTATGAAATGTTTCTTACCCATAACTCTTCTTATCTTCTCAGCTATTTATTGTTCCGTAGAGTCATTCTTCTCAGAATTCCTGCATTGCCCACATAAAGCACCGCGATAACTCGCACTGATATTTTCTCATCTAGATTTATTACTCCTATCTTCGTTGGTATAACCAAAGCAATTTAAAGTAATCAATATAATAAAGGGTCTCTCCAGTTTTCTCCATTTTTCACAATTCTTGTAGATTACAAGCAATGTAGTGATAATCATAACTTGTAACATGGAGAATAACCTAGAAGCGATATTCTGTCAAAAGCGAAGAATTAACAGCACAATATTTACTGATGTTAATAAGGCTAAAAGTTATTTTTTTTCAAGGCATTGTACCATTTATCGAGGAGGTCCGAATGATGAATATTAATTTCTTAAATTTCTGCTACTATTCTGTGAAGTCGTACGGTTCTAATTACCAAGAAAATCAAATGAATTTCAAATGAAAAATTCCCAAATCATATGCCTGATTTCATCATCTTACGCAACATGATTCCCACTAAGCATTCGAGTTTCCTAGATACCAAATCCAGCTTTGAGAATTATCATTAAAGAAAATGACACATTTTTCAGCGGTAGCAACTTTAATTTAAGTCAAGACGTTGAGATGTACTTAGAGGGACACTGAGCGAGAACTGTGAAGTTGTGGGAGTTAATCCGATTTGAAATGTGACGACGAACTTAAAATGTATCGCAGGAGAGTCCGTTTTTACCAAAAAATATTTAATGCAACCTATTTGTTAGACATCAAAATGATGATATTTTACGAAAGATGTCTTTATTAAGTATTCTTAAAACTGATGGTAAATTAGAGGGCCTCGTGGAAATCATACAGTTTTGATTATTCATTTCTTAATTTTATTATGAAGCTCTATTTGATTAGTGAATTTGACTCCCTGATGCGACGAAAAAATTAAGTATTTAAGCTCTTTGAACTAAGCAATTATTTATCTTTACAAAACCACCACGGTCTACATTATCTTACCATGAGACAGCCTTTCACATTAATCTTCAGAAAAAGTAACAACCAATTATAAGTTCTTCTCTGTTCATACATAAACCCAAAATGGTGATATATAGTGTATATATATATATATATATATATACGGGACGTTTCACAATATATATATATATATATATATATATATATATATATATATATCCTAAAAAGAACAGATTTATATATATATATATATGAAAATAAATATATATATATATATATATACACACACACATATGTATATATATCATTTATTATATATATATATATATATATATATATATATATATATATATATATATATATATATATATATATATATATAGTGTGTGTGTGTGTGTGTGTGTGTGTGTGTGTGTGTGTGTGTATATATTACAGTAAGACTGTGAAATGGGATTTCACGAATTCCCTAAAATTTTCAGGTAATTCGTGAAATCAACAATTCACTTCAGGACATTTGATCCCCGAGAGGCTAGTACTAAACACGGCGAAATATTGATTCATCTACAGTGCTTCGCCGTGTTGAGTACTAGCCCCTCGGGGATCAAATGTTCCTAATTGAATTGGTGATTTCACGAATTCCCTGAAAATTTTAGGGATTTCGTGAAATCCTTGGTTTCACAGTCTTACTGTAACATACTGTATACACATACATATAAATTAAAATCATAACCGTTATCTCTCATTTTCACTGAAACAGGGACGGGAACAGTGGTGGTGTCCATCGGCGACCAGAACGATGTACCACCAAGGTTCTCCCGTTCCGAGTGGCTCTTGACCATTCACGAGACGGTGCCGTTGAACACGACCTTGGCCCTGCTGACCGTAGAAGACCCGGATATCACCAACGATTTCGCCTTCCGGATCGTTCCCGGAAGTGGATACGGCTGGGAGAGGTTTCACGTCGTGCCCGTGGGAGATGGCAGCGGGGCTTTGCAGATCCTGAGGAAACTCGATTTCGAAGATCCCAAGCAGAGGCGAGGGTTCAAGTTCAAGGTGCAAGTTACAGATAAGGTAAGATTCGTAATGATACCGATGGTAAGCTTTCATTGTGTTGGAGCTGCAATAAACATTTCTTAACATCATTAATAGCTGACTATTATTATTATTATTATTATTATTATTATTATTATTATTATTATTATTATTATTATTATTATTATTATTAATAGTAGTAGTAGTAGTAGTAGTAGTAGTAGTAGTAGTAGTAGTAGTAGTAGTAGTAGTAGTCCTTTCGATGAACCATGATTATAACAAGGTCTTTCTTCCTCTTCATATTATTATTATTATATTATTATTATTATTATTATTATTATTATTATTATTATTATTATTATTAGTAGTAGTAGTAGTAGTAGTAGTAGTAGTGGTGGTGGTAGTAGTAGTAGTAGTAGTAGTAGTAGTAGTAGTAGTAGTAGTACTACTTTCGGTGAACCATGATTATAACGAGGTCTTTCTTCTTCATATTATTATCATTATCATTATCATTATTATTATTATTATTATTATTATTATTATTATTATTATTATTATTATTATTATTATTATACCCCTACCTGACAAAGGTTGCGACACAACATATCCCACCAAAGATTCGGTATATATCGCACAGAAGCCACCAAATATTTTTCCTTTACATGTTTATAAGGGGGCTATTTGTTCAGAGGTTAATGTTTGAAATCATGACCGCAATTCAGAACGATGAGTTTATTACTGTTGGAAAAAAATATGTATGGGTAAGCTGAAATATTATAATTAATGTTATTATTATTGTATTAATAATCAATCTAAATTTCAGCTGATGCTGAATATCCTCCCTTAAACTTGGAACTAATATGAATTTCAAGCATATATCTTATTTACATGACAAAAAAGACGTTGCATTTTATTTCCCTTTATAATTAGGAACCAATGTACATAATTCTATGTTCAGTAATTCTAAAAATGTTATTCTCGGCATAGTAGATACGAAATTACCTAGCTGTTAATAACCTAATCACTTGCGTATTCAACAAAAGTTGACTGTACTATCTCATTTATTTTTCATTTTCTATGAGGAATGGTTAGGGGAAGCTAGTAGGATATTCACTATATATTTTTTGGGGTAATGTAGAAAAACGTAAAAAATAAAATATCCTTATTTATCAAGTGAATGACTTACCATGACTTTTTTTATTGTTAAAGCTTTCTTTTGGAGAGTGAAAGCTACATCCCTATCCAAATTTGCATCTGTATATACTATATACTATACACATATACACACACACATATATATATATATATATATATATATATATATATATATATATATATATATATATATATATATGTATATGTATATATATATATATATATATATATATATATATATATATATATATATATATATATATATATATATATATATATATATATCATACAACAAAGTTACAGTCACTATGAAAGAGTGAAACAATGAGATGCTAAGTACTTTGTCTTATTACCAAGACATGGTACTTAGCATCTCATCGTTTCTCTCATTCCTTCGTGGCTGTAACTTTGCTCGTATAATCATCAAGTTTCTACCTTTTCGTGATTTAAAATCAAATATATATATATATATATATATATATATATATATATATATATATATATATATATATATATATATATATATATATGTGTGTGTGTGTGTGTGTGTGTGTAATGTGTAATAATATGACAATGCCCTCTTAACTTCTCGAATTATTCGATGCTTTTTTGGGTATGCTTGTCACTACAAAGCCGTGAGATCCAAGTGCAAAAATTGAACTGGCCGTGATGTTCGGTCGGGTTTAGAACCCGTGTCACCATAATCTCAAGGAGGTCACGTAGCCAGGTCGGCAACCTGACCTCCTTGTGATTATGGTGACACGGGGTTGTTTCCATGCGACCGGACAACACAGCCACTTCAATTTCTGGCACTTGAATCTTATGGCTTTGTAGTGACAAGCACACCCAAAAAAGCACGAAGAATTCGAGAAGTTAAGAGGACATTGTGGCTATTACAATTACATATGTATCTGGTAAAAGTGACCAGTAGATTCTACATATATCTATCTATCTATCTATCCATCTATCTATATATATATATATATATATATATATATATATATTTATATGTATATATATATGTAAATTTATATATATATATATATATATATATATATATATATATATATATATATATATATATATATATATACATACATATACATACATACAAAACCATACATACATTTTGAGGCGCAGCAAAAAAAAAAAAATAATGCTCGCTTAAAATACACCCTGCATTAGGGTGAGAAAGGATGGGACGACGACGCCCACCGAGCAGAGACGTGGGTGATCGTGGAGGTCGTCGACGACAACGACAATCCTCCCCGTTTTTCGACCCGCCACATCAATCTGACGCTTCCGGAGGACACCCCGGCGGGCTTGTCTCTGACGACGCTCTCGGCTTCTGATGCAGACAAGGTAAGGCTTGAATAGATCTCTCTTATTATTTTGAAAATTATCTTAATACGCTTTACACTATTGTTTTGTTATTCTGATTACATGAATATACGTGTGCAAAAGGTTGTTGACATTAGTAGAGAGTTACTGAATTTCTTTGGAAGGATCAAGAAAAAATATTGAAGTGATAATATATTAGAGAATAAAGTTAATTCTTTGTAATATTTGAAAACTAGAACACTTAGGTTTTTTCCAAGAAAGCATGAAAGAAAGAGAGAGAGACTGAGAGAGAGAGAGAGAGAGAGAGAGAGAGAGAGAGAGAGAGAGAGAGAGAGAGAGAGAAATCTTTGCAATAACACGGTTTGCAGCGTTAAGACTTCCTATTTCAGAATACTAATTTTCATTTATTTTCTGGCTCCTTGGTTTGTCTTTTAATAAAGTCCCAGGTGATAAAGGCTAGTTTATGACTGAAATGATGTCGGACATTAAATCTCTCTCTCTCTCTCTCTCTCTCTCTCTCTCTCTCTCTCTCTCTCTCTCTCTCTCCACCCCTTTTTGTTCCATAGCTGCGGTTCTCTATTATATCGTAAATCAAGCAATATTCTTTCTTTCACTCCTGTCCATTTTTTTAACAAGAAATAAATGCAAATCTACCCACCATTTTCTAGTTAAAGTCTGGCATTGTTTTGTATGCGCGCGTGTGTGTGTGTGTGTGTGTGTGTGTGTGTGTGTATGTTCACTTCCCTTTTTATTTTTCTTCAATAAAATTTTTCTATATGATTTTTCTCACACCATTTCCTAGGACATTCTGCTCCACTAAAGGTACATACTGTCTAATTTATCACCATATTGTTGGTTGGTTGTGGGTGTGCATGCATGCATACATACAAACATACACACATATATATATATATATATATATATATATATATATATATATATATATATATATATATATATATATATATATATATATATATATATATTATAGTCATGTAATTACTGTTATTTCGAAAGAAAATTGACTTTAATTAAAAATTATCTAAATATACAAATATTTCTATAACTAAGAATACATGTGAAAAAGTCAAGAAAGTGTGACATCAAATGACATCAAATAAAGTCCCTACTGTTTGCCTTGCTGTTGCTGCTAATGTTACCGCATATCACTGTGTCATCAAGTTTAGTCTTGACACATGTGAATGCCTGATTCTTCTACATTCCGAAGGGGCTCGCAGGTAACATTCACTACACGGTAGACACCACCAGCGACCCTGGCCGGCAGTTTGCAGTCGACAACAAGGGAGCGGTCCGTCTGAGAAGGCCGCTAGACCGCGAGAAGTCAGCGCTCCATCTGGTGAGGATCTTGGCAGTGGACGAAGGCCAGCCGCCTCTAACTGCCACTTCGTCCGTGCTCATCACAGTCACAGACATCAATGACAATCCCCCTCGTGTGGCCAACCCTGACGCCATATTCGTGCCCGAGAACAGCAACGGTCCAATGCATGTGGCTAGCTTGGAGCTAGACGATGATGATGATTGGGCCTTGGGGCACGGGCCACCTTTCACTGTCAGTCTTGACAAAAACTCTCCCAAGGACATCAAGGAATCTTTCTCCGTTAAATTTAATAATAGTAAGTAAATTTTGTTACAGGAATGATTAGTTATTTCTTTTATTTAGCTTTTTATTTAAAAGTTTACGTTAAAAATCTGTCACATGAATATTTTTATATATTCTTGAGTGGGCTATTTTACAAAAATTCAAGTTTTTGCCACAAAGACAGTGGAAATACAGAATGACAAATCGATAACAAATCTGCGTCGAAAAATGATCATGACTGTTTGTATAAAAATCAATGTTTTCTGTAGTGTAATTTATCTGATTACATTAGACGATCATATAAAGTTTTTTTCATTAGTTTACTTTTCATTTGTCATTTAAATGTTTGCCAGGATAACGTGGCTTATGACAATATATATTACAGCTCTAATTATTCAGTAGATTTTTATAGAAAAACATAACTATTACAGCTCATTCCTAGTATCTTCTTATAATTTTAAATACCAGTACCCTGTCACAGACTTCACCTGAAAAGTCATCATCAAAACGGATCACATAAAATGAACCCTAGTAATAAATTTCCAAGTAATTCGACTGTTCCAGGTTACCTAGATTTTTTTTCCTCTCACGTTCGTTCAGGAGGTCACGAAAAGGGCGGTATAGTAGTCGTGACTTCACTGAAGCCTCTAGACCGGGAGGCTTCTCCACTGCGGTTAGTCCCGCTTGTGATGGCAGACGCTGAGGGCCTCACCACCACTGCAACGATTACCGTGACAGTTGGTGACGTCAACGATAACCCTATGAAGCCCGCTGCAAAAGTGATTACTGTGAAGAAGTTCGTGGTGAGTAATACTTCGGTAGTAAAAAGTTAAGTACACCTTAGTTTAACCAGACCACTGAGGAGCTGATTAACAGCTCTCCTAGGGCTGGCCCGAAGGATTAGACGGTAATTCTAAGCCGGCTGTCAGCGGTGAGCTAGACTATGGCAATTGACGTTTTCCTATGTTATTTTACTTGCTTTACAAGAATTTAAAGTAATATTTTGTCGGCCGGCTGTAACTAAGCTGTCACTGACCTTTGAAGACTACGCGGCTTGAATTGCCTAAGGCAGGTAGGTCTAAGCCAGCATTCCGCGGCAATCCCCCCACCCCTCTATAGCTAATACGGCAAAATTGTTACCAGGAAACACCCCTAAAAATACCAACATAACGTACCCTAGAGGTGTTTATTGGTTACAATTTTGCCGTATTAGCTATGGAGGTGGGGGAGAGGCGGGCTTGGCGCGGAATGCCGGCTTAGACCTACCCTGCGTTAGGTAATTCAAGTCGTGTAGTCTTCAAAGGTCAATTACAGTTTAGTTAAAACCGGCCGACAAAATATTACTTTAAATTCTTGTAAAGGAAGTAAAATAACATAGAAAAACGCCAATTACCACAGTCTAGCTCACCGCGGACAGCCGGCTTAGAATTACCAATTAGACTTATTTTACGTGGCTAAGAACCAGTTAGTTACCTAGCAACGGGAGCTACAGCTTATTGCTGAATCCGAACCACATTATACCGAGAAATGAATTTCTATCACCAGAAATAAATTCCTCTAATTCTTCATTGGCCGGCCGGAGACTCGAACTCGGGCCCTGCAGTGTGCTAGCCGAGAAACGGTACCGACCAGGCCAAAGGAGAACTTAATGTAGCTCTTGTATTACGAAGGATTTGTTTTTATAGACTGGAGCTAGAACGCATTGAGGCAATTAGGGAAAGTAGGTCCCTCTTACTTCGCAGCTGTCGTTTTCTGAACGAGAACCTGTGCTGTAACACGCGATTGGTGAGGGTTATACCACTGCTTGAAAAATTGCATCATTAGTGCGGAAAGAAAATATCTCAGATAAATATTTACCGATAAATATCAATTTAGTTTTCGTATAATGTCTTTGATTCATCAGTTGTGTTGTTCATGAATTTAAAAGTTGATGAGTATTGAAGAATGAACAAGAGAAATAATGAACATAAAAATACAAACGCACGCAGTTAATCTCAGGACTAAAACTTTTTTTACCCCCCAAAAATACTAAAACAGAGAGGTAGTAAGAAAACCACTACCATATTGTTTAACCTTACCATATTTTAATTCTATATCGTCTTAGAAATGGATCGCAGGATTTGTTCTTGAATGAGATAGATAACCTATATAAATCGACAAATACAAAAAGAAATTATGTTAAAGTAGTTGATCACACTGAGGCTCCATTTCTAACCCTATGACAGTAAAGAAATGGAGCCTTAGTGTGATCAACTACTTTATCATGATTTCTTTTTGTATTTGTCGATTTATATAGGTTATCTATCTCATTCAAGAAAAATCTTGCGATCTATTTCTAAGACGATGTAGAATTGAAATATGGTAAGGTTAAACTATATGACAGTCATTTTCTTACTATATCTATATTAATATTTTTTAGGAGGGTAAACAAAGTTTATAGTCCAAAGATTAACTGTGTGCGTTGTATTTTTATTATGTTCATTTTTTCTCTTTTTCATCCTTCATTACTGATCAAAATATATATATATATATATATATATATATATATATATATATATATATATATATATATATATATATATATATATATATATATATATATATATATATATATATGTGTATAAATATATATATATATATATATATATATATATATATATATATATATATATATATATATATATATATATATATATATATATATATATATATATAATTTAT
>NC_089750.1:16887552-16895052 GCF_040412425.1 Macrobrachium rosenbergii
AATGTCACTGTAACTGTAGCCAGTTACAGTCGGGATATCGTCAACTGTGCAGTGCCAATCACTATAACGACTCACACGCCGATTGAACTCATCGCAAAAGATCAGGTAAAGAATGAAATGTTGTTCTTGTGACGATTTTTTTCTTCCTCTTCTTCCTTTTCTACTTCAAGTTTAAAGATTGAAATAGATTTAATGGGAACGTTTGCAGTTCCTTCCCGTGTAATCTGTTTGCGTAATAAGTTTTAGGTCTAGTAACCTATATTAGAAGAATTTTGTATTTTATTTTTGTTAACATTTGAATATACTTTTCATAAAAAATATGAGTAACGTAACATTTGTACTTATGTCTATGTTGGAAGAATATTCACCTAGACACATCAGAATGTTAGGAGAGTCTTTCCATAATTTTTGCAGTCATCTAAAAATACATCAATTGGGAAAAAAAATCCCAATGGTAAAGAAAAATCCTCCGCAGTTCAAAGAAAAAGTTATTTTCTCATTTTTGGAACAGCGTTCATGTTGGGAGATTTTAGTTTTTATATAAGATCGCCTTACATAATTCCAAAGGCTACTGAGCAACAGGTACTCATGAATTCTTTTGAGAAGCACTGTACCCAAAAATAACCTTAAAATTAAAAATAGGAATTCTACGGCTCCATGATCTCTTTATGTACACACCTGAGACCTTTTCCCTAGAGAAACTGTTACGCCACTGGCTATTATGACGCTCTTCAAACATTACATGCGCATACGTACATACACACAGACAAATATATATATATATATATATATATATATATATATATATATATATATATATATATATATATATATATATATATATATATATACAGTAAGTACAAGTAGTCAAAAAAATACGTTTTCTTATTGTTTTCTGCAAAAGAAAACCGTAATTGCTTATGAGAACATTTGTAGATTGATACTTTTTTTATATTTAGTCCAAATGCTTGTCTTCCATTTATGGTATTTATTTTAATAAATACTATAGAAGGAAGGAAACAAGCAGAAGGAATAAAAAAAACATAACTGTGCAAATTAAATATAAAAAAGCAGCATAAATATCCAGTGCTCCCATGATAACATCACAAGATATTGATGAATATAGTTATTCATTACCTATTCAAGAAGCTATTCCATAAATGAAATAAGCCGAGAAAAAAAGGCCGAAAAAAATGGGGCCAAGTGAACTGCAAATGAATACATTTCGGATCTGGGGAAATTGAATTTGTTTCCAGGCAAATCCTGATGAACCATCCCGTCCGTTCGGATTCTGAGTCTATTTGGGAGTTATTTGCCCTGGCAACTTGAAAGGTAAAGCCCGCTAACAATACTCATTCACTATCTTGAGTTAGCTTTGCTATGCAGTCCAGGTACGACTGTCGTTAATTTGCTTCGTCGCTATGACTTAACCGTTCGGTCTTTATAGTGAGTAGACTTCGTCTGACTTGGAACGAATTTCTCTGGAGAGGAGTAGTGCGTTGATTTGATGTATGCTATCCAGTTTAATTCAAAACTGTTTGCTTCTAGATGGGATAAAAATAATCCGCATTCGAAGTTTACAGTAAGTGGAAATGCAGCTGATGATACCATTCAGTGAAATAATACGCGGAACAGAAATGATAATTTTTTTTTTATTATCTTAATTTGTAATGAATTTATGTTTGCAAGCGAATGGCACAGAATGGAAGATGGATAAAATTTTATTGTCCAAAATCTGTAACTTTATTTTTCATTTAAAGTCATTACCAATTTTAGAAAAAAAAAATAGCAAACTGGATGACTTTTGTGACATCACAGAGCCATTGACAAAGAATGTTCAAGACCTTACGATCAGAATGCATTAAACTTGGAACTTTGCAAATGGAGAAATGTAATGCAAACCGTTTCAAAAATTTTCAAGCAGTTTCCGCTATGTCCTTGCCATTAGGACCAATGTGAATGGGATGAAACTTTGGACATTGCATTTTTATAATTACTTTTTTCAGTCTCTCTTTTTTTATGGGAAAGGGTATCACTATCAGCAACTTGCCAACAGTTCAGTTTATTCTTTAGCACTGGAAAAATAGATTCAGGCTCTGCTGAGGGTTGATTATGTCCTATATTCTTTTCTATTTAATACTATCTTTTATTTCGAAAGCTGGTCGTACAATGTGATGATTCATGATACGAATTTTGAAGTCTCACGTTTTGTTGAAGACATTTGAACGTGTTCATTTTAATGAAAAAGCAAACTCCGCATAAACTCATCCCATTTCTAGTTGCCCTCCATGGAATAATCATTTGTGGTTGTTTTTCAGCCGGATCTACATGCACATTCATATACATATGTATCTATTATTTCTTTTACTAGATCAGAACTCAAGTTTAAAATAGATGTATATCATTTCAATTATTTTCTTCATGCCTTCGCTATTTTTTTATCAGTTCGGTTTTTTTCCTTGCTAAGCCAACTGTTCTGAATCCGATTACAATAAATTTTCATATGTATCTAAATTTTCATCTTTTACGTAGCAGCAAATATCTACTGTATGTAATACATTTTCATAAATATCTATTTTTTTCCTCTTTTATGGGGTCGCAAATGCATTCAACAAAGCTCATTTCATTGTTGAGAGAGAGAGAGAGAGAGAGAGAGAGAGAGAGAGAGAGAGAGAGAGAGAGAGAGCAATCTGACTCTAATAAAGACCAAAATTTATAATCAGTATAACATATTTCCTATTAGACTACACTGACATAAAAAAAAAGGAAATTTAACTGTTTAAGCCTTTGTTTTGGTACCTCATCCACGTCAAAGTATCTTCTCCCGAGAATAACGGTCATTGTTACTAGGTCGAATCAACAAGGCTCTTGGGCCTGGGCCGTCCTGATAATAAGAGAATCAGATCACGTCCCTTGGAAGAGGCCTTTACGAAATTTACTAACGACTTTACCGTCAGCCAACAGATTTTTATTCTAAGGGCATCCAAACATTGTGGTATTTCTTGGTGAGAAGTGCTGATCTTTCTGCAAGATGTTGCTGTCGTGTAGATTATTTATAATAATTGCATTATAGTTGATTGTCACAAATGAATGACGTCTCTCTCTCTCTCTCTCTCTCTCTCTCTCTCTCTCTCTCTCTCTCTCTCTCTCTCTCTCTTTTGTAAGTAATAAAAGTTCTCCTCATTTATAACTATGCTTTTTCTAACAGTCATACTTTCAACTCTCTCACTCTCTCTCTTTCTCTCTCTCTCTCTCTCTCTCTCTCTCTCTCTCTCTCTCTCTCTCTCTCTCTCTAACTTGTAAGTAATAAAAATCCTCTACATTTACAAGTATACTTTTCGGAACAGTCACCCTTTCAAATCCGTAATATCTCCCTTTCTTCAATTATCAAAGACAAATCTAAGGCTCATTAAGAAATCAATTGATTTCCCCATAAAAATATTAGAAAATATACCACAAGCAATGCAGAGCACTATAAAGGGATTTCCCATATTTATAAAGGAATCTCACACAACTATACTCATGAAGAAAGCTGCCTTACAACCTGAGCATGCATACAAAATTATACTTATACAGTCCTCACAAAACGAAACTAATGCCACGATTACTCCCTCAGCTCTCCATTATCATACGCAGAACAGATTTTCATTCTTATTTTATTTATTTCTTCATTTTTCGGTGGACCAGCCGACAACGAGATCTCCCATCGAGAGGCTGACGGCATCTGTGGAATCCGTCGCGAATGTGGACGTGGAAGCTCTCTCCCTGGAAGCAAAGTCCATCCAGTTACCGAACGCAATCAAAGCTGGCACGCGCGTGTGGCTCACATCGCGTCTCATGAATCCTCTGGACCAGCTGTTATTACTTCATCGCCTTCAGGTGTGGTTGTCCATGTGATGGGATTTTGCTTTTTCCTTTGGTATGCGCTTGATTCTTTTATCTTTTCTGGATGATTTCCTTTTTTTTATTTTCTTTTTATTTTTTTTACGTTACTCTCTACCAAATAAAATTTTTTTTCCTGTAGCTTCTATGTTGGTCATCCAACCCTCCAATCATCAAACATACCAAATTGCAGCCCTCTAGCCTTATTAGTTTTTTATTTTATTTAAGATTAAAGTTTACCTTGATCGTGCGTTTGGCACCGCTATATATGCCAACAATGCAGGCCACCACAGGCCCGTGGCTGAAAGTTTCATGGGCTGCGGCTGACAGTTCCATAGGGCGTGGCTGAAAGTTTCATGGGCCACGACTGAGTTTCATGGGCAGTGGCTGAGAGTTTCATACAGCATTATACGCTATACAGAAAACTCGATTGCACCAAAGAAATTTCGGAGCATTTTTTACTTGCTTTTTCAACACGTTAATCTCCATTTGCACTTCCTTTTCTCCGGCAGATTTCGAACGAATCCGGAGTGGGAATTGTGGACGTCGGGGTGGGCGTGTGCGTCTCTATCCCCCCCTCCCCGGCTCCTGCGAAAGTCGACTACATGTGGGTCGTGGATGCCAATTCAACGGCTTTAGTGACTCCGCGTCTAGTTACCTTTAATAGCGGCTGCAGCTGTCAGACGAAGCCAGAGTTCCTCCATCATCATCACCACCACCATTCTTACTATTATCAACACCATTCGAAGTCTGCTTCCACGAACTCCAGTCAAGCACACGTGCCGAATGTCGCTGCCGTTACCCATTCATCCTTTTGCCTTCCCAATCCGTGCCTCAATGGAGGGAGATGCATACCAAGTACTCCAACGCCCAGGTGAGTTAAGGACATCTAGCTTCCACCTTCTTTGTCCTTTTGTTTTGGATTCTGGGGTCGTGAGAAGTCTTGTGCTGCATGGCAAAAAGTGTTTAATTTTTAAGTAATTCATATTTCATTCATTTTACCCCAGGCGGTTCTTATATGTTTCTATGTGAAAGCAAGGAGGAAAAGGTAGCCTATGATTGCATCATACAACGAGATAATCCTTTTTGGTAGTTTGTGTTCCTCTTCTTGTTTGTTGCATGTGTATAAAGGTCTCTTATAAAGTGACAAACGTTCATTTATTATTATCATTGTATATTGCCTTAGCACTTAAAATAGCATTTTCAACATCATCAGTTTCATCAACTGTGCTGTGACAGCATTTTGTCAGAATATCTTAGCAATAGAAAAATACTCGCAAGACAGAGTTAGGCGCTATATTATTTAGGTTTCTTTTTTGTCAAGTATAATTAGGGAGTTGTTGCAAGGTATTTTTTAAATTTTGCGGGGTAAGGTAAGTTAATCTGGAAAAATAATAAAATTCAGCCAAGTTTAATTAATAACAGATCAATTATTGTCCCAGATTGTCACCTAAAATAGCGGTGTGGTATCTTTGTTGTAGTTAACTACAAGGAGTTTCGTTATCTTAATACCTTGCCATTGTTTGAGTATGTGAGTAAAAAAAAAAAAATTCCTCGTACTCTTACCTTGCAATTATTACAGGCAACAAACACAACGTCATGTTACTTACACTATAGTAACAGGATTTAATACTGAAATTTTTTGTAAATCTTGAAGAACAGAATAAGTAATTTACAGATACTGGGGATACTAATAACAAAAAATAACAATGAAATCGTAACACCAATAATAGTAGACTTAGGCAGCAAAGGGTTCCTAACTTAGAACGAAAATGCTGAATTTGTATGATTCCCCCGGCAAAATGCGCCTCTGCATTTTTTTCCTAAACTGTTGGGCATAGCATGGGAGGTGATAGTCTGCCTGCACGGGTTAAAAATATTCTTAGGAGTATCTGTCTTTTTCACGAGGGAGGCGTCTCGAGGCAGTGTACCAGATCGCTGTTATATCCAGCAAAAGGATTAGAGGATTAGAGGAGTTGATGAAATCAGTTTACGGGAATTAGACTTGGGAATTAGAAAAGTGAGTTTGGGGAAACTTGTAATACAAAAAATGCAGTGATTTTTGGACATGTGTATTTGACACACTCGATAGACAGACAAATAGATAGGTGTTTAAAGATATATATAAATGGGAAGACGGCACAATATCAAGAAAAGGGATAAAAAAAATATGTAAATCGACCAAGGACGAAAACGAATGCACAAGACATGGTGTTTTATCTCTTATTTCATTTATTACATTTCCATCAAGAGGTGAAAGAAACCTGAGTACGCCTTGATCACTGACCCTCGATATAATATATTCACAACTCACTTGCACTTTTTAATCATATTTTATGTAATCATATAAATATCAAATACAGCACTAGCATATGGCTTTTAAGAATCTGAGATTAAAAAAAAAGTCTTAGAAACTAGCTGACATTCAGCTAGCGAGTAAGCTATAGCAAGTAAATAGTTGATAGATACCGCTTGTTGATAGTTTTCCCATGCTAGTTTCTCACAAGTATTCAGACAGCAGTTACAAAATTTCGAGTACTAATCGTACATTTATCAACTGATTTTAGATGACTTTTATTAGAGCTGAAATAGACATATAATGTCTGCTATGTCACAGGATTGTTTCTCTTTTTTAATAACAGGGCTTTATTCATTAATTTCTCCTACTGATCTAGGGAGGCAGTATTATGTGGAAATCTAAAATTCTTGAGTTTTTAACAAAGTCAAAGCACAAACAGACGCACACAGTTTATATATATATATATATATATATATATATATATATATATATATATATATATATATATATACATAATTATTATTATTATTATTATTATTATTATTATTATTATTATTATTATTATTATTATTATTCAGAAGGTGAACACTATTCATATGGAACGAGCCCGCAGGGGCCATTGACTTGAAATTCAAGCTTCCAAAGAATATGGTGCTTATTAGGAAGTAACAGAAGGTAAAGGGAAATACAGAGTGAAGAGATCTCACTCATCAAAAGAAAATAAATATTTATAAATAGATAAAAATGTACAGTATTAGAATGCAAGGAGAATAGCATTAGGGCAGTGATGCATTGCATCTTCGCTTGAACTTCTGAAATTCCAATTACACGACATCCAACGGTGTGAGGAATAAAGGACCTCTGGAACTGAGAAGTTCGACAGCGAGGCACATTTACAGCATATTGATGCTGCTGTTCAGCGAATCTGGTTGCTCTCTCTTGGCAGGAAAAGGAGATCAGGGATCAATTGTGAATTTGAAAGATTTCTATTAAAATACAACTTATGAAAAAGTGACAAACAAGAGACCATCCGTCGATGGTCCAAGACATACCTGCTAATATTAGGGAACAGAAACCTTCCACCAAGAACAACTCTATCTAAAACCGATAAATCTCTGGAATAAGCAGACATCCACATCGGAGAACAGTATTACGGTAAAGGTAGTACAGTACAAATGACCCAAAACAGGTTGCAATTATTTTATCACTGTTATAAATATATGAGGCCTTACGAACAATAGCTAGCTTTCGTCCGGCGTTTGCTGAAACTTTCATTAGATGTTTATCAAAAGTAAGATGTGAGTCAAAAGTTATATATA
>NC_089750.1:16900052-16907552 GCF_040412425.1 Macrobrachium rosenbergii
CTGAGGAAGGACAGAAAAATGCGGACAGAATAAAATGCGAACGGACAAACAAAGCCGGCACAATAGTTTCCTTTTACACAAAACTAAAACTATAAAAAGTAAGCATAGTAATCAATTGATCAAGTATTCTGTCCTGCTGTTTAAACATGTACAAGCACTCTACTTCCATAATTGCAAATTTAATTACCATTCCTCGAAACAGATGTGTGACCAGCGAATCGGGCGAACCCGTTTGCGAGTGCAATCCGGGCTGGACAACAAGCTCTTGCAACCAGAAAACCAAACCGGCGTCGTTCAATGCAAACAGTTATGTCAGAGTCGCATTATCTTCGACTCCAGCCCCAAACACCACAACGCTTCGTTTGCGGTGAGAATCTCTCTCTCTCTTTTTTATTTCATTTTTCTTTTGTTTGAAAACACGCATGACTGACTTTTTATTCGGACGATGAACGTGCACATGATGATGATGATGATGATGATGATGGTGACGAGAATTCAACAGTGACAAGCTTAATGGTGGTCGGAACACAGAATGTTTGTAAATCATAAATCTCTCTCTCTCTCTCTCTCTCTCTCTCTCTCTCTCTCTCTCTCTCTCTCTCTCTCTCTCTCTCTCTCTCTCTTCTAATATTTGATAAAATGTCCTCGGCCGAAGATATATTAACTCAGTGGACTGAAATAATATTTTTCATTCCATTTCCTTCAAAAATGGACGAACAGTGTGTTATATATAAACATTAAAAGGACAGTTAAAACTCGATATTTATGCAATCTATTTTACTTGGTTAAACATGACTAAAAGTGGGAAAGAAGGAAAAATCACGAGGAATGTCACTGGTGCACCAGCTTTAACACACATGTACCCACATAAATAGAAGTGAAATGTGGTTACTGAATACTAATGGAAGAGAGACGGTAGATGCTGTACAGATGGATTGTTTACGAAGTGTAAATGACGTAAGAGAGAACGGGAAATGGAATTTAATGGAATGTATGATTTAGGCCAAAGGCCAAGCACTGGCGCCTATGAGGTCATTCAGAGCTGAAAAGAAAACTGAGAGTAGAAAGGCTTGCAAGGTGTAACAGGAGGAAAACCTGGCAGTTGCACTAAGAAACAAGTTTTACTGTAGGAGAAGGTGGATGACAAGATGAAAGTGAGAGAATATGAACTGAGGTACAGTAAAAAGAATGAAAGTGGATGCAGCTAGGGGGCCGAGGGGACGCTGCAAAGAACCTAAAGTAAAGCCTACGGGGAGAACGAGAAATGAATGGATACACAGGCGTGATAAAATGATGAGACAGATGTTTTGAGATATATCGGTCATGTGGAAAAGATTATAGACACTGGGTTCAATATAGAGGTAAGTGGTGCAGTGTGTGTGTGTGTATGTTTGTGTGTTGTAAGGGTTTTCGCAACTGTTGATGAGCCCTCTCTGAAGGTGTATGCAGCAGCAAGCGTTTGTGGAAGTTTTCTGTTTTTGGGAGACCTTCAGCTACCCGAAACGAACTGATGTAAAGTAAATATATTATAAGATGCAATTATATAGTTATTACAGGACCTTTCAAATGGAAAAAAATTCAATATTAATTTAATGTGACAGCGGAAAAAAACAAGATAAACACAACAGAAAAACAGTTATAACAACCAACCAAGTAATGGTACATAACGGGCATAAATGAACTTCGTAAAATGCTGCTATTATTTTCCAAAAGGTTTCGCACTTGGGAGCAGTTTGGCCAAATGCTAGCGGTGTCCTCACAACACGGGAAAGATGCTTTGACACTCCAGCTAGTCAAAGGACGGCTCTGCGTTCAGCTTTTACTCCATCCAAAAGCAATCAAGCTCCTCTGCCTTCAGAAGGCTCATCTCAATGACGGACAATGGCACAACGTCAGGGTCGACAGGTGAGTAAACAGACACTTTTGCGAGAAAACGTGTGAAGTTTAAGTGCCAAGAACCAGGGATGAAAAATGAAACAAAGAATAGGAACCATATCTTCCGTTTTATTTACGTTGGTTTGCATATATATATATATATATATATATATATATATATATATATATATATATATATATATATATATATATATATATATATATATATATATATATATATATATATATATATATATATATATATATATATATAGACATATATATATATATATATATATATATATCTAGACAAAATTTGGCTGATCTAGACAACATTTGACCCAAAATTAGATAATAGGGTAGGTTTCAAACCCGTATCCCCGCCCCCTTCCCTTCCGAACTTATGCAGTAAGTAAACTCTACGGGTTTATCATACCTCATTTGATTTACCCTAAACCATAGAAATATGTTATTGAAAATAGTTTTCAGTCACCACAGTAATGCATGGATAAAATGGGCAGACAGCACAGTAATATCTGGACAAAAGGGACAGACAGCAAAACAATACCTGGTTAAAAGGGACAGACAGCACAGTAATACCTGGTTAAAGGGGACAGAGAGCATAGTAATATCTGGATAAAAGGGACAGTCACCATAGTAATACCTAGATGAAAGGGACAGACAGCACAGTAATACCTGGTTAATGGTGACAGATAACACAGTAATACCTGGATAAAACGGACAGTTACCACAGTAATACCTGGATAAAAGGGACAGTCACTACAGTAATATCTGGATAAAAGGGACAGACAGCACAGTAATACCTGGTTAAAAGTGACAGACAGCACAGTAATACCTGGATAAAAGGGACAGACTGAACAATAATACTTGGATAAAAGGGACAACAGTACAGTAATTCCTGGATAAAAGGGACAGCCACCACATTAATGCCTGTCAGTTCACCCACGACTGTTCGAAGGGTGAACGTTCATATGAAACAAGTAGAACTGTCAGTTGGACCGTCAACACAAATCCCTCCCTTTCTTACCCTCTTCCTCCCCTCCTCTTCCCCCTCCCCCTTCCCTCTTCCCTGCCCCTCCCCTTTCCGTTTTCCCTCCCCCTTCCCTCTTCCCTGCCCCTGCCCTTTTCCTTTCCCTTTTCCCTCCCCTTACACGTAGACTGTCATTCGAAGTATTTCCGGGCAGCGCCGGGTTGGTCTAGTGTACAGTATGTATGTGTGTATATATATATATATATATATATATATATATATATATATATATATATATACATATACATACATGCATACATATACATACATATATAGATACACACACACACACACATATATATATATATATATATATATATATATATATATATATATATATATATATATATACATATACATACATGATACATACATACATACATATATAGATACACACACACACACACATATATATATATATATATATATATATATATATATATATATATATATATAATAATATATGAGTAATTCATGTCACAGAATATATACAAATAATGAAAGTATACAAATAACATAATAATTTTTAGCTTCATATCATTTCTGAGCAATCTCTTATGTTTGTATGTGCAACTGACATATGTCATTACCCTGACCTTATGTTATAATTCTATCTATGATTGCATCACGGATGACAATAGATCTTGCTAAAATTGGAAGTGATGTTGTTTGTGGTATTCAGAGACTTCTGTCTTTACTCTGAGGCGAAAGCGATATCAGAGATTAATCTAAAAAGTTTTTGAAAATACTATTGAAGAGGTAATATGTAACATGCGTCATGTTATACATACGTTTGGCTGTACTGAATTTAACTGCAAATTCCATCATAAAAGAAGGCGAGTTGCCAAATTCATTAACCATGTTGTAGTGAGTAAGCGTTTGGGTTCATTATTTTCTGTCGTGGTGAGGTACTGTACATACAGGATGGCATTTTTCCACGCTATGAAAAAGCAGACCAGATAGGTAACGTATATTGGAAGGTTTTTATACAGTGGTGACGAGAGGAGTTTTAATCGCCTTTTCATCTGCTACGGTGCCAGTCGAGTGTTTTAACTGATGCCTAAAACCGTTGACAGAAATAAATATATACTCCATTCCTGATACTCGTTTTCAAAAATAGTTAGTATCCTTTATTACACGCTGACGTGTATGAATGTGTGACAATTCCTGCTGTTTCAAAATAGCATCAAGAAACAGAAGCATAATCTGCGACATATAGAGATGGAAAAAAAGCATTATATTGCAAAGTTTTTCCCTTCATTTGTATGTGGTATAATAAAACACACAGCCTTTTTTGTAAGTAATTAAATCAAAATATTATCAATCTTGACCCAGAAAAGGTATCTCTTTGTCTCTCTGGTAATTTATTTTGGCCGTTGCCTGCTTCAGTCCACAACCAATGAATGTGTAAGCAAAGAGATATGCAAAAAGTAGGCTATCTCCAAACACTTCCCAGACGAATAATTATGGAACAAAAGGAAACAGATAGACAAAGAAACGAGAACTTACAACAAATGTGTCCGAGCAACTAAAAGGCGTTGGGACTTCCACTGCGCCCTTCTTTTTCTACCGGCAAAGCAGATTCGGTGAATGGATGGAGCTGAGAGTGGACGATGGAGATGGACCATTGTACAACTCAACCGTCACTCCAGCGACGAAACGTGAGTGGCTTACTCAACTCCGAATAGATCGTCAAGAGGGAATTCACGTCGGTGGATCTCCAGATTACATCGGAGTCTCGTCCATCTATACGGTGCTCCGGGATTTTCATAATGGTAAGTCGACAGTTCCATTAAAGTCGCCTGCACTTGACGGATTTAGATGAGCACGTTAGAATTTCAAAATACATAACTCCACAGATTCAGGTGAAGGTTGTTCTACGAACGAATAAAGTTCAGATAATGATAATCCTTTCCCATATAATGTCGCCTAAATAACCCTTCGGTTCAATGAGGAATTTGTCTGATGCTTTAATCGCTATTCCATGAACTGCTTGTGCAGTTGGAGTCTATTATTTTCTGTCTTTATCAAATATTAGAACATATTTTGTCCATTCACAGTACTGCATTGTCTCTCTCCTTGTCCAGTTTCACTGGGTAATGTTGTGCAGTAGACTCTTTAAGAATGCCATTCCTAGGACCACTTCAAGGGCTATAGAGAATTTGCATATTTTTCCAGTTTTATTTCAATGATACACGACTATCTTTCCCAGGGTGTTTGGACGACCTACGTATATCCGGGTGGAGTCTTCCATTGCCTCCTTTAGAGAATAACACTGAATGGGCACAGGCGACCATGTTTGCAAATATACACGAAGGATGCCACGGGGGAGTGGATGTTTGTGCCAATGTTTCTTGTCCGAACCCTTTCACCTGCATTGACCTCTGGAGGAGACATCATTGCGGGTAAGCTGACTGAAAAGCATTTTGTTTGAAGAATGGATTTTATTCCTGCAGGATGGCGTAGGAATATAAATGTATCTAATACCTAATCAAGTAACAAGTAGACAAATTATGTAAGGAAAATGGACTTTTTCACATTATTACTTACACTTGTTTCCTGTTCCATCTATTTTTACATTTATTTTTACATTTGGCTTTAAAGAATAGTTTTATTAAATTCGGATCCTCTGTTCAAATACACTGTTACTGATATATATATATATATATATATATATATATATATATATATATATATATATATATATATATATATATATATATATATATATATATATATATATATATATATATATATATATATATATATATATATATATATATATATATATATATATATATATATATATATATATATATATATATATATATATATATATATATATATATATATATATATATATATATATATACATACATATATATATATATATATATATATATATATATATATATATATATATATATATATTCCTTGTTTCATTTAACGGAAGACCATATTACATATTACTATAAAAAAAAGTTTCATTAAAGTCGTATCCTCTTTCTAAACTGGAATATAGAAAATTTCATATAACATGCTTCATTACTGAGGTTCCCTCTTCATTTGATCAGACCATTCAGTTGCACATCTCTCCCCTTCGGCGCCAGGTGTGACGAGGGAACTGCATTATCGCAGGAGGGAGACTTTTGCCGGGACATCAATGAGTGCCTCGGAAACCCTTGCCTTAATGGCGGCACTTGCATCAACCGTGATCCGGGGTATTTTTGCGAATGCCCAGATTCCCATATTGGTAAGAGAGACTTAATTTATTTCCTTATTGGAATGACGACAGCATTTAAAGAGAGATGAACTCGAGGCTACGCATTTATTTTTGATAAAATTCATGAATCTTTATTGAAGTTCTAATATATCTTGACGAATGACGTAACTTTATGATTAAGGAATGAATCTTAAGCCAACAGAAACTTGTAATTTTGTGGTAATATAAAAAGTCATGAAAATGTTGCAGTCATAAATCACGTATACCTCTGTATAATGCAGCAATTTCACTCTAAAAACTATCAAGTAGTGACTTCAGTTTGCCTTCATTCCAACCCTTTTCTCTTTAGTTAGGTTTTAATGGTTTAAGCGTTTTCGATGGTATTTTATAATTTAGCTAGGTTGATGATTGGACTCTTAAACTGGCGTGGCCTAAGAGCCAGTAGTAATCTGTTGCCCAAGTTTGGCTCCCATCACCCGTCATTTTAACACCTAGTTAACAATTAGTTTTTGAGACTTGTTTGAAAGAGTGTTAAGACTAATTATTCTGAAGTAAAGAAATGCATATTAATTTAAGAGCACTGAGTAAATTTTACAGTGCGGTGTGATATGCAAAGCAGAGTTTACAGGTAAGGTTACGACCAGTTGTAGTATTTCTGTTATAAATCAGAGGATGCCATGGGAAAGAGGAAGACTGTGGTGTGCACGAATGAAATCCTTTGTTGTGCTACTTAAAAAAAAAAAAAAACTACCAATCTTTTAAAAAAGTCAATTTCCACTGACCCCTGAGTATTATCCTTCCGAGAGAACATTTAATACAAAAAATGCTTTTCGTTTTTCGGCCCACAGGGGACCATTGTGAGGGGCGGGCACTGCCGGTCCCGTCACTTGCTACTTCAGTCGGCATTTTCATCATGATTTTCTCGTGGACTCTACTTTTTATGGGTAAGTTTTATATATACTGGTAATTTCACTAACACATACCTACGTAAGCACCCTAGTACAGAAACTTGGAAGTATGAGTGTATGTACAGTATGTATGACTAAATCACAAAAATATGGAAAGTGATGAATATATAAATAAAGACAAAATCCACGAAGGAAAGAGAAGCAGTAGAGTGCTGCAAGGCCTCACGTGTAAGTCGAAAGGCCTTTAAGCACTCTATTTTTTCTCTTTATGTATGTATGATTATGTATGTATGTATGTATGTATGTATGTATGTATGTATGTATGCATAAATAACGACAAAATCCACTAAGGAAAAGAAACAATGGAGTACTGCAAGGCCTTTCGACTTATAGTCCTTTACTCTGCTAAGTAAAGGACTATAAGTCGAAAGAGCCTTGCAGCA
>NC_089750.1:16912552-16980052 GCF_040412425.1 Macrobrachium rosenbergii
ATTATGGTAGTCAATAGTGCAGAGAGGCAATATGAAGAGGTGCACTCACACTCACACATGCACATACTGCGCGTGCTTGCTCGCGCACACATGCACACACACACACACACACATATATATATATATATATATATATATATATATATATATATATATATATATATACTGTATAGTAGACAGCATATATATATATATATATATATATATATATATATATATATATATATATATATATATATATATATATATATATATATATATATATATATATATATATATATATATATATTTCCTGTTAGCCAAATTCACTCTCATATTACTAGCACTGCCCTACTCACCTCTATGTTACACAAAATCTCTCTCTTCCTAGATCTGAAGGCCCCTTTGCCTAATCATCTATCCGTACTTTTTCTACTTCCATAACTTACTTACATAGAAGGCTAACAATCCCTTCGTACATTCCAGCCCTGGCTTCAGCAGACACTCACCGTTTCCTCTTAATCTTATGCATATATTCTGCCAGTCTTATTGCTTCACATACCCTGTAACTCACCTCATCAACTAGGATCTAATAGGCCCGTGTCTGTACTTAGTGTTCATACTACCTTTTGGGAACGGATCACATGTTACATACCTTATGATACTCTTAAAATTAAATCTTGAAAACTCTGCAATGTCCTGAATTTAGAAGACTGTTTATGCAACAATGTAACTCGACCAGTAAGTGCAAATTTGACTAATTTCTAGTCATTTATTAACTACCCAACGTAAGAGAATATCGTTACCTATACTGATAAACATGCTCTCCTTAATGCAATCATTTTTGTCACATACTTTCATGCATGTATTAAACAATTTGCTTAGAAGCTGCCTTGTAAGAATTCTTTTGGTATTTGCATTATAAAATCTAGATATATTTAGTACGTTTTTAAGAACAAATATATTACCATCATAAAAGTATAAAGTGGAATTTAAAATAGTATGAAAGGCAGAACAGCTTTATGAAATTTACAAGCTACATTCCCCATATTGGATTAAATTTCATCATCCATATTACGGATAGATTTCAATTACATCGTTTATTGGTTCTCGTAATTTAGGCCGGATGATAGATATGGCCAAATGCATTGACCAGCTTGTTTATCTCGCTTAGGTGATAGCCTTTACTGTAAAACTCTTTTACTTAACTTTATGTGCATATGATCTATGTTAAGTGTAAAAACATTTCCACCGAGATTTGGACATATTCCTAAATTCCCTCCGTTTGTATCTCAGAACTATTCTGTTGTCTTTTTCAGTTACCAAATTATGTATCGCGTCTACCTGGATGTTGAAATGAACACATAGCGTATTATGCAATTAGTATAATGCAGTGCTTTTTCATAAATCAGCTAACTAAAATTTCTATTTTCAATAATACTAAATTATTTATGTCCTCTTATCTGTGGTATAAGCGATACATGCGAAATGCAGAAAAAATTTCCTCTGTGTAACATATCCAAAAAGGTATAATTATTGCGCTCATGTATCATTGGTATCTCTCTCTCTCTCTCTCTCTCTCTCTCTCTCTCTCTCTCTCTCTCTCTCTCTCTCTCTCTGTATTTTAATACTAGTCTTTTTTTTTACTCTCAGGAGGCGACGGTGATGGAGACCAAGGTTTTCTTGCAGGATTCCAAGACGTCGCATCCTTGCTAAACTGCCTCAGTGCTCAGCCTATGCCTCAGTCTCCAACTCTACGCCAGAAAGGTCTTTCTAGCAATGGATCGAGTCAGGAGCTGTCGCAGAGACCCTCGTCCTCGTCGTTTCTTCCTGCTTCCAAGCGGAAAAACTCTTCGCTTCATAGTGTCACGACAGACATCAGCCAATGCGTCCCTGACATTACGGCTTCTGTCATCCACACGGCAGACGTTATCGTCAGTCAGAAGGGTCAGCAAAAGCGCGAAATTGGCGTGATACCGAGGAGATCCAATAACTCAAGTTTCTTCGACGATAAAAGCTGTGACGTTCACGGAGAAAACTTTGACACTGGGTCGAAAAGCAGTCAACACAAGCGATGTAATTCTCTGCCGAGGTGCAGAGTCCCGGCAATATTCGTGAATAACCTTCACGGTGACGGCATAGATCCTTCGAGGTACAGTGTGCGCGGTTATCATTATTCCTTAGACAGACGTAAAGCATCTGCACAAGGGTACGGCGCGCGCAGGATGTCCTCCGACGAACTCGACGGTAATCAGAAGAAAGAGAAGTGCAGCGCATGCGTCAAGGTGTTACTTCAACAACGCGAGAGCGTTTTCGGTACCACCCACTTCAAAAGCTTCTCCACTTCCACAGTGTCCTTCCTCTCTTACAGTGGGGACTGCAGTCAAATGGTGCCCGAAGTAGAGAGCACTTTCCCTGCGTCTTGCCCTTTGCATGGATGTTCCTCGTCCTTGAAAAAGAAACACCAAAGCACGCTACAGACAGCAACAACAACTACCTAATGAGCTTATGAAAAGCTATTTGGGAAATGAGTGAATGAAATCAAGTGCTTGCTCGGAGTGTTGGATTTCCATACGCATACAGAGTCAGTTTGCTAGCGGAAGAATCTTCCCTATTTTCTGTTTTTAATGTATTACCACGTGTGAATTTCAGCAGTGAAACAAAAACACCAATTGTGAGGTCTGACCAACAAGCATGTGGAAAATGGGAAATCCTGTTAGGTTTTAGCCTTAAGGTCTGTAATAAGGGAAATGTTTGTACTTTTATAGATATCAATAATAACGAAGGTGTTCATCTCAATAAATGTGATTTACCTTTGTACAGGATCTTTCCATGTTCCTTAATTACGTTTTCTTCTAATTATCAACTAAAAAGGCTGAATAACTTACATAATAGGCTCCCTCAGTTTTTCTATCAGTTTATTGTATTCTGTATTACAACATAATGAACGTTTTCATCAAAGACTGAATATTTTCTCGTAATATCAAAATATCAAGGGCCATAAAATCTCGTCAGGTCATTTGATTTATGAAACTGAGGCGCTGTCAGACTAAGCACAGGGCACTTGCAGAAATTCAGTGCTTAAGACAGCGAAAGGAAGGAATTGGAATGGAGTGGTTGGGCAGTAAGATAAAGAGATCCAGAAAACAAGTAAATGAAGTACAGATACAAATGGAGCTGGGGAAAAAAAGGCAGTTCCACCAAAAATCAGCAGTCAGAGGCGTTGGACAGCAAGACTGGAGAAAGGAAGCTGGAGTGGAGGTAGTGTAAAACCTAAAAAGTGGATGTAGCTGAGCTGAACTGAACTGAATATAGAATTTAGGCCAAAGGCCAAGCACTGGGACGTATGAGGTCATTCAGCGCTGAAACGGAAATTGAAAGTATAAGGTTTGAAAGGTGTAACAGGAGGAAAACCTCGCAGTTACACCATGAATTATTAGGAGAGGGTGGAGAGTAAGATAGATGAAAGAGAACATGAAAGGAGGTACAGTAAAAGGACAGAAAGGGGTTGCAGCTAGGGGCCGAAGGCACGCTGTAAAGAACTTTAAGTAATGCCTGCAGTGCACCCGTGAGGTGCACTGACGTTACTATTTCCTTAAGGAAATTATATATCCTTATATAACATTTTAAAATAGAGACTTCTGTCACTTCTATTATTATATAATTAAATTCTCATAAGATTTATATTCGAACAACTTTTATTTCTGATAAACACGTTATCACATTACTTTAAATGTTTTATATATATATATATATATATATATATATATATATATATATATATATATATATATATATATATATATATATATAAGGACGCTACTTTCAAAATCGGAACAAATATTAAGAGGATTTATAACAAAATATTATGAAAATCAATTAACTAAAAATCCACAAGCCAAGCTAACATTAAACATTTTTAACACGTGCGGCTCTAAAAGAAGGTGATTAAAAATACAAAAACATAATTTTGATAATGGCCGATAAAAATTCAGGTTCAGCACTTCCGGAATGTTCTCATAACCGCTTCATAATAGAGCCAATAACCGATATGGCTGAAACCTCCATGCAGAATTAATTTTTTTTTTTTTACTTTTCAGTTTCTACATCAATCTACGCGTCAAATGTACAATCATATATTTCTACGTGATTTTGGGGTTTCTTACTTAGTCTTCCAACTGATTCCCATTCGATTTAGAAGATTGCCTTGGGACTCATTCAAAAGATTGAGACTGTTGACAAGATGTAGCGTTAGTAGCAGAATTCTAATTCTGTTTTCAGTTGATTAGGTTTCTCAATAGCAAGAACGAAAAATAAGATATCTAATAAAGAAAATAATTTCGTTATATAACACTTAAATATGTTTACGATAATTACTGCCCACTCCTCCATCTTTTAAAGTGCTTTAACAATCAAACAGAAAATTGTTAGTGGTGAAGTAAGATCTCAACAACAGTTCTGCAGTCTACAGTTTTATTATGAAGATCCTTTCCTTTAAGACAAGAGGAGGGAGGCTTTATTCTGTGTTGCTAAAATGTGGAATATGCTCATAGCAATTAGGGTATTTTCATTCATTCTTGAAAGAGGGCAATTTATCTTAAGTAGGAGAGATTAGATCTTCTTATAAGAGAATCTCAGAAGATAATGGAGAAACCTTGGCCACCCTAAAATAGTCGTGGTTCTTTCAACTTATCAAGAAATACAGATAATAAAACATCTCATTGAAACCCAGAGGATCCAAAGAGAAAGACTGAAGATCGCTTATTCCCGAAACCCAAATAAAGGAAAGATAAAAAATGGGATGAACTGCGTAGGGATTAATTAGGTGTTTATACATTTTAAACCGTTGTATGAGGAGGATTTGTTATGAAAACAAGCTGTAGCACTATAGATGGAAGTTTTGAATCTTTTCCATTTTCTTATCAATGCCAACTGAAGGTTAGCCAGATGCAGTAAACACAATATAATTAGCATATAGTAGATACAGGGAAACCACTTGATGCAAGTAAATTAACCATTGTAGAATCAGGTCTGATTTTTATTTTGTTATATACATTTTTTAGCGATGAAAAGAAGAGTATTTCAAGGTTGTTATTCCAAGGCAGGATACCAAGAAATACAAGGTTTTGTTGTATGTATAAATTTAAAAGGAAAAGTTTTCTTTTATGACTAAACGCATGAATGGATCCTGTATAGATAATAGATAGTAAATAGAAATCCATTTTAAATAAGTGGACCTCCTATCAGTGAAATAAATTTCATTCTGAATATTTAGGAAAAAGGTTATATAAAGTAAAAGTTTAATTTTATGCAGCTCATCTTTAGGAATATTACGTGAAACCTCCATGTTAGGGAAGAGTTTCGCGGGGCTACGTAATACTGATTTAGTTTAAGTTTAAAATTTTAGTTTATTAATGAGGTTGAATTTTCCAAATATCTTGAAACAATGACATTCTATGTATATTCTCTTGGGTTGGAAATTATTGAAACCCTAAAAAAGACCATCAAGTAAATCCCTAGAGTGAAATGTCTTAGAAGTCAAATAGGATTACAAACTAATCTAGTACGATCTGTATTGGCATATGTACATGAATTATGGAGTGACAATGAAAAAATTTTTTAGATTTGAAGATGAAGTTTTGAGAAGAATATTCAGGATCTGATGGCATGACAGAATGTGAAATGATACCGGAAGGGGAATTACAAAATTTCCATATGTAGATGAGATGACCATGCACGGAGATGAAGATGGGCTTGGTCATGTCAATTGCCCGGCTCAGGGAAGAACAATGCGTGATATTGTCATCTGGGTTCCTCTGGGCACCAGAAGAATTATTGGCAATTTGTGTGCCATTTGGTAAACACTGTGCACTACGTTTAACGTCTGAGCTAAAAACATTCTTTAAATAATATTATATAAGATCATATTGGATATACAGATTAATGAAACCTGTATGGTGAAAAAGTGCTACAAGACAAACTGGAAGTGAAATTTTATTTCTAATGTTTTTTAGAAACGTGATACATTTTCTGCGCCCTTAAAGAGTCCCAAACTTCTTTTCCCTCGAGTATCTTGAAGGCACGACGGAAAAGTCACATCTCTGAACTCGTGTAACATATATTCTTTCCACATAAACAGGCTCTAGCGCACGCTCTGCATAAAAGGCAGGAAAATGGTGCAAGACTTGCCACTGGCTAAGAAGAGAGAAGGAGCTTAAAGATAAATAAGATACTTGGTCGGGAACAGTCTCTCGCCGAGTTTACTCAAGGAAGGTTTGCTATTTTTTCCTCCTGTTCTTGGGACTTCGTGATATTCCATTTACTTTTATCCTCTTTTCTCCTCCATTTGTATTTTCTCTTCGACGAGAACGAATATTGCCAAAAATAATGTGATTTTATCAGTATTACTAGAAAGCTACCTACTATTTTTCAGAAAGTTTTACACACACACAAAAACACACGCATACACACACACACACATATATATATATATATAGATAGATAGATAGATATATATATATATATATATATATATATATATATATATATATATATATATATATATATATATCCACTTTTGTCAACACTCAGATATTTTAATTTATCCTCCAAATTTTTCCATATTGAAGAATTGTTCATCTTGCTTTCAGCTCCCAATTCGTAGCCATTATCGTCCTCTGAAGATGGCTACGAATTGGGAGCTGAAAGCAAGCTGAACAATTCTTCAATATGGGAAAATTTGGATGATAAATTAAAATATCTGAGTGTTGACCAAAGTGATAGATATATATATATATATATATATATATATATATATATATATATATATATATATATATATATATATATATATATATATATATATATATATATATATATATATATATATATATATATATATATATATATATATATATACATATATACATATATATATATATATATATATATATATATATATATATATATATATATATATATATATATATATATATATATATATGTATATATATATATATATATATATATATATATATATATATATATATATATATATATATATATATATATATATATATATATATATATATATATATATGTGCATATATGGCATCATCATTCACTTTCTCTTCGTAATTTTCCCCAGAATTGGGTACCCAATCAAACGCTTTAGTCTGCTTCATATCAGTCATACTGACATTGGGTCAATCAACAAACATCGATTTTTGGGCTATATTTAAATTATTTCCGATTTCAAAGTCTTCCAGCAGATTATTATATAAAGCTTTCTGAAAATCTCAAATTATAACTTTAAGTGGCACTGCATTATTGAAAGAATTGAGGGTTGGTTTATGAAAAGGTGTTTTGAAGGCCGTAAAGCTAAATAAGAAAACAATTACGGGTTAAAAGAAACTGATAAATTGCGCATTACCAGAGACAAAATTAATAACATATTTACACGTGCATGTTTGCAACTTTATACAGATTTGTGCATATATGCTTGAGAAAGGACTGGAGAGTCAGTGGTTTTTTTTGTCTTCCTTACATAATTCTGCAATGAATATTTATTTGAAAGAGATTCTTTTTTTCTCTCATTTATCTCTCAAGCTTATTTTTAATTAAAAAGCTAACACCCTTTATTCACACTGCTTTCTCACGCTCAAGGTTTGTTCGTATTATACCTTTCAGAAACAAAAGTATTTGTTTTAAGTATTTATTTCTTCCCTACCTCAGCAGGCCGCTAACTATAGGCCACTTAAACTCATTGATAAACTTGTTCATTTCAAGGAGAGGTAATTATATTATAGCTCTTGTCCTCACCTAAAATGACTGAAACGGAAAGCAAATTTTAATTCAGCAAAAATTTTATATACTCAAGTATACTGAATCAACAGGTCAGGCAGATTTGCAAAGAGTGGCCTAACTGGGAGACAGTCATTCTGTATTTATTGCTTTCCTTCTCCTTTTGAAGGACTTTTGATTTGGCTTTGGGGTAGACCGTAGTCTCGATCGGCTGCCCTGCCTGACATCGCTTAGACCCCGGTAGCGTATGGTACATGTATCATACCAGACCCAACGCCCTTTCTCCCAGCAGCGAGAAGTTGTTGCGCGGGTAGGTCGAGAGTTCGAGACGTGATTGTATGTCACCATTTAGTAGGAAATAATTACGACAGACAGAACACACACACACACACACACACACACACACACACACACACACACACACACACACACACACACACATATATATATATATATATATATATATATATATATATATATATATATATATATATATATATATATATATATATATATATATACATATTTACATATATATATGTATATATAATATATACATATGTATGTATATATATAACATATAATACATATATATATGTATATATATATATATATATATATATATATATATATATATATATATATATATATATATATATATATATATATATATAACGAAAATGAAAATGGGGACATGGGCCTTATTTGTGTAATCTATCAAGAACTGTTCCGGAGGGTTGGTACACATTAGGAGAAATTTGTATATACTGACAGGACACAGCACTACATACGAAGATACAAATTGCAAACGAGAGAGAGAGAGAGAGAGAGAGAGAGAGAGAGAGAGAGAGAGAGAGAGAGAGAGAGAGAGAGAGAGAGAAGCCACACCTGCAAGGGGAAGCCGGAGCTTTTTTGACGGAGACGATGCGCTATTTATAAGTCTTGTTTTCACAAGACTCCTGATCTGGATTATTCCTTAATGGAAAATAACAAGCGCATCTTTTTTGTTGTCCTTTGGACGCACCTTCATTATGCTACGCAGAGTCTTTTGAATTCCATGTGAAATAAATAGCTCAAGCGTTATATTCCTAGGATGATCATTCTTTTCTTTATGCTAATTTCATCTATGCGTATACTTATGCATGTATGTATGTACATATATATATATATATATATATATATATATATATATATATATATATATATATGCATACATACATACATACATACATACATTATATATATATATATATATATATATATATATATATATATATATATATATATATATATATATATATATATATATATATATATATATAAATATATATATATATATATATATATATATATATATATATATATATATATATATATATATATATATATATATATATATATATATATATATATATATATATATATATATATATACAGTATATACTGGGTGTTTCGAAATTAGAGCCCCCTCCACAGAACAAATGGAAAGTTATGAAGTTTTCAACTATAGCCTATCTCCAAGTACATTATTTTAAGCTTCTATCAAGCTATTTTTCATTTTACATTTCTTGTATTTTCAGACTGAGCGACTGATTTAGATACAGCCATAGCTAACGACTTGGAAGAAATCAGATGGATTGACTGAATCCGGGCTATAACCTTCAGAGAGGGCAGGGATGCTGGCGCATCCTTCATTTCACGTTCCTGGATAGCTAAATACATTAAAAGAGATGAATCCTTTGTTAAAAGAAACTGGAACAAAAATCCATATGACTGTCATCGCGAAAAAAGTAAGAATCTTGGAAGGCCTGAAGTCCTTTCTCAGGAGTCAAAAGACATCATAGCTGAGGAAGTGGGTAGACCAAGTAAGTCTTTATGTAAAATGGCGCTTGAACTAGAAACAAAAAGGGGAAAGAAGAGAAGTTATAGTGTTGTATATCGGGAGTTGAAAAAATCTGGTATAAAGCCATTTCATGTTATCAGCAAGCCCAACATCACTCAGCAACAGAGAGAAGACCGTGCATGGTTTTGTGGTTCATTTCTTAAAGATTGGGATGAAGCTGACTTTCTCCATGTTGCCGCATCAGATGAATTCTTCATTTACACAGTCAGGAAGCCAAATTATAAAAATGACATCATTTGGGCTGCAAAGTTGGATGATATCAGTGATGACGTGCGCTATCGCCAAGTTGTGAAATTTCCTGAATGTTTGGGAATTTTTCTCTGTTTCACAGCCAAACAGTTAATGTGGATCATCAAAGAAAAAGGACAGTCATGGAATGGCGAATACTTCGGAGAAACTGTGCTTACTGGTGGAGTATTTCTTTTCCTCATAGATCCTGAAAATGTGTTATCTGTTGAAGAAGTCAAATTTTTGCATGATAAGGCACCATGTTTCAAGACTCTTCAGACACAGGAGCTGCTTCAAAACAGTGGTATCGATTTCTTCTCGTCAAGTGAATTTCCAGGTAGCTCCCCTGACCTTAATCTGTGTGAAAACATTGGTATTATCTTAAAGGATCGTGTTGAAACACAAACAGTGAACTATGATGGTATACCAAGCCTCAACAACATGCAAAGAGAGGTGACCGAAGTGCTCAGGGAAATGGAGTTTGAGTCTCAGCTTTTTTTTGGTTTGCTGAAATCATACCCCTCAAGAATGCAGGCTGTGGTAGAGGCAGATGGAGGCCACACAAAATATGAAATGCTCAGAGAGAAACTTAAATAAATACCTGTTCTGGATTACTTTTGTTTTTGTCCATATCAATTTTAGTGTATGCTGCAGAGAGGGGTGCTCTAATTTTGAAACATCCTGTATGTATATATATATATATATATATATATATATATATATATATATATATATATATATATATATATATATATATATATATATATATATATATATATATATATACTTCTGAGGAAAGACAGGAGTACATTTATCTTAATCATTTCATAACGTGATTGTGCTCATATTTTCTTTTTCCTTGGAGTAAGGGTCAACTTTTCACCTGCTGTAGGGAGGGGTATTAGGTCAACTTATTGCTAAGCTAGGGAGGTCACTTGACGATTTAGTCAACAGTTAGAATTTATCCATTGACTAGAATTGATATGTTTCAGAGAAGACTTATAGTTAATAGAATCAGATCTAGAAAATTTGTTGCGTTACCAAGAATGAAATGATCATGGAATGAACTGACAGGTAGATTTACGTTGGAAGAAATATAAGGGAATCATCAGGCCAAGAAAGTCACTATCGTGAGATCATCTTTTGTTAACGTCTAAATTTCAGTTTTCCTTCGATTTCATGTATTTTATTTCTCAATTTCTTTTTTTTCTTTTTATCTATTTCTTTTCGAAATCGAACATTTTAAAGAGAAACGGTAATTACGAAATTACTTTTACCAATTACCAATATCGTGATCTGTTGCTTGCAAGATAATTCAGTGTTGCTAGCCTGTTTCCAGGGGAACATGAAATACTGAATAGACCGGGTAAGGGACGCACTGGTGACAGTTCAAACAGAAAACTTCCATTGATTAAAGGGAAAGACTGATAATGTGGTACTGAAGTCCTCGATGGTCACCAATATAAACAAGTAAAAAATGCACCGAAGTTTCCGCGAGTTTTCTGTATAGCCGTTATACCGTATAATCAAGGCCACCGAAAATAGATCTATCTTTCGGTGGTCTCGGTATAATGCTGTATGAGCCGCGGCCCATACCCTATATCGTTGCCAGAAGCACGATTAAGGCTAACTTTAACCTTAAATAAAATAAAACTACTAAGGATAAAGGGCTCCATTGGTTTCTTTGATGATTGGAGGGCAGTTGATCAACATACCAATTTGCAGTCCTCTTGCCTCAGTAGTTCTTAAGGTCTGAGGGCGGACAGAAAAAGTGCGGACGGACAGACAATGCCGACACAATAGATTTCTTTTACATAAAACTAAAATGGATAGGTGTGAACAATTACAATCTACATAGAGGTCTTAAACAGAGAATTAAATAAAACAGCTGCCAATATATATATATATATATATATATATATATATATATATATATATATATATATATATATATATATATTTATTTATTATTAAAACTTTGCATAGGATTTATACGTTAGTGATTACTTGCAGTGGATAAAAATTTCTACTTGCCATTTCATATTGTAATTTGTAAAAAAATTGCATATCTAGTCTTTCAACGCAAGGCATTAAATATAGGATGGCATGAGAGCTTCTGGAACTCTCTCTCTCTCTCTCTCTCTCTCTCTCAAATACACAACCCCAAGTAACTCTACTACCTAGATCTATGCTCTTATGGAAAGTCGCTACAGATCTTCGCGAAGGATTAAGTTCCCCTCAGGCGATGCTTGATAAGAAGAGTTGGTGAGACTACTCTAATCCTCTCACGCCTGACGGTTGATAACAGTACAGAATGACTTCGTGAAGCACTGAAAAATAAGAATACAAAACAAGAATTTGACACACACACACACACACAGGTCGTAAACGAAACGCGTCTGGGACGAAATCAGCTTTCATGAAAAGCAGCGCGTGGATTCATTATGGAACTTCAAGGATATCCCCCAACGAAAAGCTTAATGCATTTTAAGTCACGATTCATGAATAGCTTTAGAATAATAAACTGTCTTATGAGAACGGAAAGAAAATGATCCGATCCTCAAAGAAAATGTAAGGTTAAGAATCTTGTCTCACTAAGAAATACAACGAGCAAACCACCACTTCACTAGATACGGAGAATAGAAGAAGAAGAACGACAGAAACGAAGAGGTGATGGTAAGAGCTCCGAGAGATTTATGTATTTTCCTGGGAAGCTGAGAAATCATTGGTTCATAAAAGAGGCTTAGAAGTTAGGAAACGATTCCTAAAAGATCTAGATCATGGACAATCTATTTTTGATTGTTGTAATGTTGGTGTGAAAACGAAGATATATTTTCTGATAGTGCGCTAGGAGTAAAGCAGAAGTACTCATGGTCAGTGCAAAAACCATACAAGAAGAGTGTGCCAAAAGCATATAGAAACCTAAGTTTTAAAGTAAATGAGGACTCCTAGTAAATAAATAAGAAACGAATAGACAACTTTCAAAATGGCAAAGTTTGCTGGTACAGAAGTTATTTGTCCTTATTAAACAAAAATGATTATCCTGACTTTACAGACGTGTCTCCATTCTAGAAGCCCTGACAAATTTTTGTTAGGGAAACTATATATACATGAGAAAAAATGGCAGGCCATACTCGGAGGGGAGGAGGAGGAGGAGGAGGAGGAGGAGGAGGAGGAGAGAGAGAGAGAGAGAGAGAGTACAAGTAATTATGTTTTACATGGTTTTTAATTACATTCCTCTCATGAGGGAACCTTTTATGATTTTTTATCCTATCAGTAGCTAATTACATGCCTCCGGCGTCATCTCTCTCTCTCTCTCTCTCTCTCTGTCTCTGTCTCTCTCTCTCTCTCTCTCTCTCTCTCTCTCTCTCTCTCTCACTCACACACACACATTATTAAAATAAAAATTTCATATGCAGAAAGTTCAACTGATATTAGGTTTTTTTAGCTTTATCACTTTTATAACCGTATTTTATGGCGAATAAAACGTAATGAAAGGAAATGGAAATGGTGCAGAGCTTTTCCCTGCTGGTCTTGGTTGGAAGATCGTATAGCGTTATTTCTTTCCCAAGACCCACTGCACATTTTGCCCGGTGGCATAACATCCTCTCCCCGAACTCTTTAGCTCCTGAGTACATGAAAACACATTGAGAGGGAATGCTTTCTCCTTTTATAGCGGGGATTCAGGTCCAACTCCAATTTCTCATGGTAAATTATTCGTAAGAACCCCCTTTCCTTTGCTTTCTGCAATCACTAAATTAGGCTTAGCTTAGCTTTTCATGGTGGTAAATATTTCTTTACAATTGTGAGAGCACAAACTACGAAGCTATGAACAATGAACAATTATTTTCAAAGGAGAATATGATTTAATTTTCTCAAGCTCAAACTTCCTGTTACTAGTAAGATTAGTTCATGAATTTTTTTAATCATTTGTTCCTCATATGCGGAAGTGTGTTTAAGATGTTTTCAGAGTGGAAACATTAAATTTCTGAAATCATAAAGCATCGCTTTGATTCTGCGAGTAGTTAGTTGTTGTTTAATGACTGGGTCTGAATTAAAGAAAGCTGAGATAATTTTAAATAAATATGTATAAAGTGTTTAAAGAATGCACTATTCATGAGGAAATTTTAAGATTTAGTCAATCACAGGGAACCTAAAACGAAAATACAAGCTTGCCAAGTAAATGTGTTACAGGGTGAGAATAGCATGAAAATGTAAATGAAGAATATAATTTTAGAAAAGAATACTGACTGAACCTCATAGCAGGAATCCTGAAAAATATGCTCATCAGGACGAGAAAAAAATGATGATGTTAACGGTTGGATGGATGGAATATGAATTCCATGAAGAGGAAAATCTTATGAAATTTGTGAAATTTTATGGGTAGTCAGAAAAATTAAAAGAAAAAAATATTAACGACTTCAGAAGTAAATAGCTGTGAAAATGAGAGAAAGTTTACTACCACAAGCAACCCCTGGAAGGTAATTGTTTACGAATATAAGTACGAATAATATAGTTGTTTACTCTTGTGGTATCGTAACATATTAAGTTTTCATTATTTCGTAGAACAGGTTAGGTCTACAGCAGAGCAGATCAGAAGACTTCGCGATGAAGGGAGAATTTGTGTGAGTTAAAGCATCCTATCACTGTCTTGTATTTGATCCTAAACATTTTATCCATATAACATTTTATTTAACGATTAAGCCCTTTTATCATAACATTTTAATAAAATGCATTTTTGTTAAACTTTATATACCATATTATAGAAAAATGATTTAAATAACCAAATCGGCGATTCCATGGAAATATCACCCACTTTTGGAATATAAGCAAACAGAAACACATGAACTGGAAGAACTCCACGTAGTTCCTCCTTTTTTGGCGGGAGATTCGCTATTCTCTTATTGGCTGCCTATGATGTCATTAACTACTGCTGCTGCATTCATCCTAGCTACTATCATTTCAGGTAAGACACCTCCCGCTAATTTTTGGTAAAATAGTGCACTGTCAAATGGTTTTAGTTAAGACGTTTACTCTTGACTTTTCAAGGCAAAGTCGCATGACTCAGCAGGCCTGAACTATGCAATCGAACGTCCGCTATCCCCCATAGACAAGAAAGTGGGGTGGGAGATGGGGAGGCCAGGAAAGTGGGTTGAGGGAGGGGTGAGGAGAGGAAGGGGAAGGGAGGGACGGGATGGGGATAAAGGACGTTCGAATGCATAGTTTGGCGATGCTTGGCAACACTATGTAATTCAAGAGTAAACGCCTTAACTAAAACCATTTGATAATGCACTGTTACCAAAAATTAGCGGGAGGTGTCTTGTACACTGTGTCAAAGTACTATTTCGATCAGATAATTAGTTTGAAAGATATTTGAGAAAAACGATGACTCGCAGTCCCTGAAATGGACAGTAGTTGCCACAAGTCAACACCTACTGAAAATTAGTCGTAATTTATTTCAATATGGCATGTCTAATGGTAAATGCCCTGCGTTGCAAAGTATAAAGTTCTATGTGAAATATTTTGGAATGAATTTGAAGAAAGTACTTTTTCTTTCAGTGGTAATTATTCTGTATTTTTCATCATCGTAGAAATGGCAGTTTTAGTTTTTTGTAACGTAAAAAATCCATTCTTACATGAGGATTGGTGAATAGTACAAAAAAATCTATGTAAATTTTTTTATTCAAATGTAGCTATAAAATCTGAAGTCGGTATCTAATTCATTTTTCAGTTTTTATACCTTATCAACAATAACAAAAAGCGTTTTGTAAAGATAAGATCTCACTCATATGGCCACTTAGTGTCTGCTATAGTCAAGATAATGACTAGATAGTTACTGTCTTTGTAGGGAGATGCAGAAAATATTACGAATGGAGACGAAAACCGCCCTATTTTCCCTTTAATAATGCCATGGCTTTAACAGCTACAGCAGTGCAAGAACAGACATCCTTAAGATGTATATATAGAAATCTAGATCTGTTATTTTGAGATAATTGACACCTGGTGTCTACAACAATACGTAAACAACAAGAGTAGTAAAGTTTCTCATGCCCATTTATAAACGTAGCTGATGACGTCAATAGACTCAAAAAGCAAGAATACGTGCGGATATTTTTAACTATTGTAGAATTGTTTAAATTTATATTTATCAATTCTTACTCCATATGCACCAGTTTTAAGAACCGTACACAAATAACACATGCACATACCCATACACACACACACACACACACATATATATATATATATATATATATATATATATATATATATATATATATATATATATATATATATATATATATATATATATATGTATGTGTATATATATATATATATATATATATATATATATATATATATATATATATTTATATAGTATATATATATATATATACATATATATATATATATATATATATATATATATATATATATATATATATATGAATGTTTGTTTGTATGTTTGCTTGAATGTAGGCTATGTGCGATATGGAAATCCTAACCGCTTGACCAATCTAGACAAAATTTGGCATGTGGCCATCATTTGACCTAATTTAGATAATAGGGCAGGTTGCAAACCCGTACCCCACCCCCCTTCCTTTTGTAACTTATGTGGTAACCGCTTGAGCGACCTAACAAAATTTGGCACATGGGCATCATTTGACCCAACTGAGATAACAGGGTAGGTTTCAAACCTGTACCCCATTCCCCTTCCCCCTCCCTTGTAATTTATGTGGTGAATAAACTCTACAGGTTTATCACGCCTCATTTCATGTATTTGATACCATACTGTATATATAAATAGAAATATATTATTGAAAATGCTTTTCTTTCTTGTGATTAACAATTCTGTATCAATGTTTGTGTTTAGGTTTAGCGGGAGGTGTGTTGGGGTTTAGTGGGGATGTGTTTAGGTTTAGCAGGGGGTGTGTTTAGATTCAGTTGGGGGTGTGCTTAGGTTTAATTGGGGGTGTGCTTAGTTTTAGTTGGGAGTGTTTTTAGGTTTATTTGGGGTTGTGTTTAGGTTTAGTTGGGGGTGTGTTTAGGTTTAGTGGGGGTGTTTCAGTTAAGTTGTTGGCGGGGGGGGGGGGCAGTCACCACAATAATGTCTGGATAAAATAGACAGTCACCACGGAAATACCTGGATAAAATGGACAGTCACCACAGTAATACCTTTATAAAAGGGACAGGCAGCACGGTAATTCTTGGATAAAAGGGACAGGCAGTACAGAAATACCTGGATAAATGGGACAGTCACCACAGTAACACCACCTGGATAAAAAGGGCAGTCAGCACACTAGTAATAACTGGATAAATGGGACAGTCGGCACACTGACATCTCGATAAAATGGACAGTCAGCACAGTAATACCTGGATAAAAGGGACAGTCAGCACAGTGATACCTGGATATAAGGGACAGACAGAATAGCAATGCCTGGATAAATGGGACGGTCGCCACAGCAGCATTATTATATATATATATATATATATATATATATATATATATATATATATATATATATATATATATATATATATATATACACACACACACAGTAACATATATATATATATGTGTGTAATATCTGGATAAATGGGTGTGTGTTATATATAGTATATATATATATATATATATATATATATATATATATATATATATATATATATATATATATAGAGAGAGAGAGTAGAGAGAGAGAGAGAGAGAGAGAGAGAGAGAGAGAGAGAGAGAGAGATGAGAGAGAGAGAGAGAGAGAGCTTTGTGAAAATACTTTTGTCTATACATATTATTACATCAAAATATACTATGTAATCGCTGAAACTATAGTCCTCTAAATAATAATACCTAAAGTAAAGTAAGAGCTTCGACTCAACTGGATAATTTATTCTTCGTCAAAGATCCCCTAATGAAATTTGCGCAAAACAACAGGTTCTCTTCATACTCTGGTGCCATAAAAATAATGTTATTAGCTGGAACTTTCTTTCACAGAACAATGGCAAAAGTGATATCGAGCACAAAAATCCGTTCTCCCAACCGGCCACAAAATGAACACGAATCACGAGATAATGAATCCACGAAAAAGTTAAACAAGTGGCTAATGCACCGCCCAATAGATGCGGCACCGTAAAATGCATTCTGGGAAGCGGTTGGGGGAGAGGGAAGTTCTTTTATGCATCGCAAAATTTTCATATACTGATATCGTTAAGAAAGTGATTGTGAAAGTTCGTATTGTGACGATATAGGCACTAACTGTAAAATCTACAGTTAAGAAAAAAAGTTAAGTATACCTTAGTTTAACCAGACCACTGAGCTAATTAACAGCTCCCCTAGGGCTGGCCCGAAGGATTAGATTTATTTTACGTGGCTAAGAACCTATTGGTTATCTAGCAACGGGACCCACAGCTTATTGTGGAATCCGAACCACATTATAGCGAGAAATGAATCTCTATCACCAGAAATAAATTCCTCTTATTCTTCACTGGCCGGTCGGAGATTCGTGCAGAGTGCTAGCTGAGAACGGAACCCACCTGTCCAATGAGGAACTTACAGTTAAGAAAATATTGTAAATGAATATGAGAATACAAGTGCTTAGGAAGTTAGGATTTGTTAACTAGTATTTCCTATCGAGTATTGTAACTTATCAGCAGACGTAACATCTGTCCACAAGATCGACATACAAAGCATTTCTGCAAATATGCATCCTGACTGAAGTATTGAAAAACCTAAAACCCCCTCGATGGTGAGAGACCCTCTTCTGTAAAGATGAAAGATCGAAGGAAGTCAGGAAAGACAGAGTTAGCGAACTGCAACAACTTTTGATGGGGTGTTCTGTGATCTGAAAAAAAGTGGCCAAAATTGTCAGTTCACTTAAGTTGTTGAGATAACCACAAGCTTCTCTGGTGCATTAAATTAAATCCTATTGTATTCAGTTTTATTGCATGATTGGTCCTACATTCATAGTGAAGGTGGGTGATGTGGCTGACGGCAACTAAAAAAGCAGCAGTTTTTGCTCACTTATAAATTATGGTTATTTGTAATATTCTTGAAATATTAACACAAAAAAAGATTCAGATACTTTTACCCTTTCACGAATACATTTATATTCACAAGAAAGATAAAACAAGAAAAGCAGAGAAAAAAAGCTGAAATAACGAGACAAGGAGAAAGAAAAAATGAAATAGTTTGGAAGGAGAGCGACGAAGAGTGAAAGAGTTCCTTGGGAAGTGGGGGACACAATTCGCGAACGCTTGTTTTAGTATTGTTTGGCAGTTTCACTGGCTGAGCGAGGTTGCGGCTAACGAAACTGATTAATCTTTTACCCGTCTAATAATAATTATTGTTAATCTAGAATGCATGGCTGTGGTAACTTAATTCACAAGCAATGTTGTTATTGCGTTCGTAGTTTTTAAGTGGAGAAATGAACTTAATTCACAAGCGATGTTGTTATTCCGTTCGTAGGAGGTTTTAAATGAGAAATGATACGGTGACTTAGTTTAAAAGTTACTAAGATTGGAGGTTACTGACTTGTTCTCTCGAAGCACCGGAATTAGTTGTCAAGGTGGAAATGTGATCATCAACAAGATAGTTCCTCATTGGATTCTTTATCATTAATATTTTTTTCAATTGTGATCATAGCAATTAGTGCTTTGTGATAAAATAGATGTTGATAAGTGTCACTATTGCTCGATTATTGTTTAGCATTTGTTTATATTTAAAAGAACTGATGGCCATAAAACCTTACAGCTATTATTGAATTTTATTTAACATACTGTATCAGATTTTTTTTATTAATCAGTTGAGTATTTTATATGGTTTTTCCTTTAGAGCGACGAGGTTGCGCATAGTTCATTTAGTACTGCTTCAGAGAGGTGCAGGGGATTCTACCGAACAGTCATACCCATACTATTTTTTCCTTCAAGGGTTGATAGTGTGTGTACTTTTATCATTATTAGAAACATTTCCTATACGAATTGTTTCCATTAATGATAAAGCATGCAGACCACCATCCCTTGAAAGAAACATGAAGTTAAATTAATGCAAATTCTTTTAAAATTGTCAGAAAATGGATACCTTTATCATAGGGTTTATTCTAATATTTAGATATTTGATGTAATGATGTGTTGATATGTCCAGCATACATCTGTGCATCAAGACTTCTATTTAATGAAACATTATTCGGCCATAACCGCTAAGCCCGAAGGGTGCGCCCTATAAATAATGCTTAACGAGGCAGAATCACAGAGTTGTGGAACAACACCGCCGAGTAAAACTCATCGATTCGGGAGGACCACGAAAGGGGTCAGGAAGTGGATCCGCCTGCGGGAGGAGGAGGGTTCGCTGAAAACAGCCTCGAGGTGGGAAGCCACTTGTAATCATGCCCAGGCCAAACACCCTGATTATGACAGCTACTGAGGCGCATCCCAGGAAAACATCGGTCCAACATCTGCGCTTCAACTCCCATCCCATGACCTCGAGACTCAGACTCAGCAGAGCCGGGATTTACTACCATATGGCAGCATACAAAGGATGGCTTACACATACATAGGAATGTCGTCTGAGGTTTGCTTTGGAACACCTTTTGCATAACGAAGATAACTGGAGAAATGTCATCTTGGCTGACGAGATGTTCCAGTCAGTGGTGGCCTAACAGGCCCTATCTGGAAATAGTACATCCACCGCCGAGCTGCGAGTGGCAGACTCGCTGTATCATATTCTGAGTGGGTATAGGCATATGGTCCACACAAGCTTGTTAGGATCGACGGCCTCCTCATAGAGGATAAATGTCGAAATCCTTGAGCAAGTGTTGCTTAAGTTGGTCCACAGCCAGGGTTCCATCCACAAGAGTCTGGTGGTGATGGACTGGCTATAGGGTCATTTTGGAACTGATGCTCTGGAGTGGCCATCCACTTATCACAGAATATATCAAGATCCTGTTTTAGGAAAACCTTTACACTTTTAGTCTCTGTATACGGTAAAAAAAATCCTGAATGTGTGACGTTTACAGAAGTGTCCTTGACCTAAAATTAGGGTTATCTACGTTTAATATGACTATGTTGTAGTTGTTGGTTCATCGAGCTAAGCCACTGTTGGTTAGCCTGATTATTTTGGATTGACATGTCTCCTATTGTTTGCCTGAAAATAAGATCAGTCCATTTCATATATCAAAACAAAACAGTCACGCTTATGCTACACAAACTGGGTATTCGTACATTTGTTTCAGTTTCTGATGCCATTTGAAATATATATATATATATATATATATATATATATATATATATATATATATATATATATATATATATATATATATATATATATATATATATATATATAATCTTAACAAGTTTGCCTAGGCCATATGCCTACAAATACGTAGAATATAGTGATATATATATATATATATATATATATATATATATATATATATATATATATATATATATATATATATATATATATATAAATATATATAATCTTAACAAGTGCGTTTAGGCCATATGCCTACAACAACGTAGAATATGAGTGGATATATATATATATATATATATATATATATATATATATATATATATATATATATATATACTATATATATATATATATATATATATATATATATATATATATATATATATATATATATATAACATATTTATATGAAGACTGGGAATATTCAGGGACTTGATGAGATAACATGTAAGACAGTGTGATATTGTGATGAAATTGTGAATGAAAACGCTCTCTTTATGAAAACCTCAGCTCAGAGAATGTATAGACCTTAAAAATTATGTGAAAAAAAAAACAGAAATTTTACCATTTTTGGATAATTGCTGTAAAATAGAATTATGAAGGAATTATAGAATGGAAAATTCCACACTAGGATGGATCTAAACTTACTGTTCCGACTTGATTTCTATCGGATTTGGCTTACGTCAGAGGCCTGGGTCATGGCTGCTTCCTGAATAAATCCATACCTGAAAAAAAAACTCGCATTAACAGACGTAAGCTATAGCAAACAAGAATAATTTTTGGGAATACTGACACATTAAAGAATTAGATCTGACTCTGAATATTTAGATGAAAAATCGAGTAACATATTTTTTCATTCTATGATACAAAACAGGCATTTCTTCTTTCAAATATAAAATTCTGGAAATATTACATAGTTAGGGTTTTTAACTAGCCACTCCATAGCCTTATAACTACATGCAAACAGAAGTGCATGGCATATTAAATCTACATTTAACTTAAACTCTCGGCTTACTAAATAGATTTCACATCGTAAAATATGAACTTATAAATGAAAATTTAGAGACAAAGTTTAGCGGCTGAAAGTGAAATCTTATTATGCCAATATCTTATAATGCAGAAAATTTAATAAGAGCAACTTTAATAACGTTGTCATTAAACGAAAATACGATCTCGTTTGTTGTCAATTCCTATTTATCTTACGAAATCATTTTTATTGTGTCCGGCTAAAGAAAGGTCTCATTTTTTATCTGAATTTTTGATGAATAATCTGTTACATTTCATTTATAGTTACACTGAGTAATTTTTCGCAGCTGCATTCAAGATAACTATGTACAATTTTGGACAAAACAAAATCATTTGTTTTTCGTTATCTTTTTATGTGTATATATTTCCATATGATTTCAGTTTTAAAAATATTGTTATTCGAGTGTTCGTTTAGTTTTAAATATACAACACTGAATGTGCACATTTTATTACATAACTTTCAGAATATCTTTTATGTTAATTTGAACTACAGCTAGGTTCTTAATTTACATCACTAGGTCGCTTTATTCCCCTTTGGCCTTTTAGTCTTGCTTGGCAACTAAGGCGAAAGACATCTGCATTGGAGGATAAATTAGCAAATTATTGACTTGGCTCTTAATCAACACCGGAAGGTATTCCATGACACTGACGATGGCCAACAGCCTCTTTCGTCTCCCTTTCAAGTTGCTTGCTAATTAAGGTTCATTTGGGTTTCTGTTCTTTAGATATTACAAAACCTTCCGGGATTTTAATGACATTTACGCAAACCTACTGCCAGCGTTATTCTGTGACTTGGATATCGCCAGATAAAAATGATAATTCTAAAACCACTGAACGAGAATCAAATTACAAAATGAGAGATACGGATAAGGTTTACAAGAATAATGATTGAACTAGAATAAAAAAAGAGGGGAACTGAAATCGAATACTACGAAATTACCTAAAATTACTTGCTCGTTTCTTTAGTATTGTATCAGATCCCATAAAGTGGTGTTTTCATTGAAAATAATATATTACCAAAATGGACCGCTGAATATACATGACATTTTCATCAAAATAATAATTCATCATTTAATTTTTTATTCCATTCACCTCAGCTCATTTCATAACAAAATGTTTGGAACAATAAAGCTTGATTTAAATAGCTTGACATAAGGAAGTTAGTGTAGTACTTTTTAGATATTTCAACTATCTGTCAATGTCCTCTGCTGCGTAGATTTGGCTAATCCGTAGTAACCAATTTATTTGTAGGTAGTTAGTGTTATCAGTAACACCTCACGGGGTGTACTATAGTCATTACTAAAGGTTCTTGGCAGCGTCCCTTCGGCCCGTAGCTGAAACCCCTCCCATTCCTCTTACTTTACCTCCATTCATATTTTCTTTCTTCCGTCTTGCTATCCAACCTCTCCTAACAATTATTTCATAGTGCAACTGCAAGGTTTTCCTCCTGTAAAGGCCCCGTCCACGCGATCGAGCTTTGCTCTGCAAACTTTGCTCGGTGTGACGTCAGAAACGGAGAAACGGCGAGCAAAGCTTCGTATACGGCTTTCCTAATGTTTATCGAAGTATCAAGGCTTTGCCCGCAGCCGGGTTGTTAAATGACGGAAATATTTCTGGTAAACGGATAAGACGTCACCTACGGAAAAGTTTCCGTAAATCGTAACTCACGTAAAACCTTCACAAATAAATAAATAAATAAATAAAGGAAAATAAACAAGAGCTTCTCGTTGTTTTACCCTTCATAATGAATACGTCAGGTAAGTCATGACTCATGGGAACTTTGAAAACCAAATATATTAACATCCTTTATTGTAATGCTACGGAAATCTTTTAGTCTAGTCCATTATGGAGGCAGCTAACTAACATTTGACCAATCAGGCGACAAGAAAATTCCTTAAATTTCTTTACAACTTATCAGTCATACTTCACACTATTTTTGTTATAAGTAATAAGTATACTCATAATTGCATTGTCTAAAAACCATGCATAAGTTCATCAACAAACCTACTTTTTTTTTTTTTTTGTTTGGGTCCACTCTCAAATAGTTGAAATCTGATTCATAGCCATGTCTCAGTTCCCGCAGTGTCGTCATACGACTTCCTCCTATGTCCGCTCTTCTTTGCGGCCACTCTTTACGCCACGCCCTTTTCTACCTTGTCGCTTTTATCTTTGCACACATTGCTACAACAATACACAGCGCGATTTTCTTCTTGCGTGTCTTACGATCCATATTGTACACAACTCGGTCCTGTGTCAGTCACTGCCAGGCTCTCACTATCCAACCAGCGTCGTTCGGACAGCAGGCATGAATACGTACGACAGGCTTAGCCCGCAAAGAGGTAAAGTTTACCGAGCAGAGCTCGACCGTGTGGACGGGGCCTTACACCTTTCAAACCTACCCGTTTCCTTTCCAGTGCTGAATGACCTTATAGGTCCCTGTGCTTGGCCTTTGCCCTATACTCTATACTCCGTTACATTCCCTAACCAGTCCGGTATCTGACTCTTACGGTGACAGCACAAACGATTTAATTGTTGGCCACTTAAATGTTTGAACATTTGTCTTACGTTAATGAACTTTGTGCCATTGTTAGTAGTGTAAAAGCTATAAAGATCATAAAGGCTATGATATTTAGATAATACGCTGATACATTGCCATATATCCACTTTGCTTATCAAACTTTGTAAACAAATGTAACTGCTCAATTTGCACTGAACTTTTAGAATCTTCCCTTACCTTATTAACCCACTATACAACCGCATTATATATAAGGAAATATTTGTGCAATCCTACAGTATTAGAAGTTACAGAATGGGAAAACTAACCATTTGTCGCCGTTAAGAGAAGAACTGTTCAGTCTTAGCTAGACAACGTTACTGTTCTTATATTCTTACTGTATCAGACACACCTGAGTCAAGTTAGTGAAGGCAGTAACCTTACCCTTTTAATATAAAATTTAAACTTGCAGTTACTATATTAAAACAGGCCAAACGCGCAAGCATGCACTCATTCCTTGTGACTGTTTAGCGCCATCATGGAATAACGTAAGAACTGCCTCAGACCTGGTTCAGAGTTCAAAAGGTTCGAAATAAATTTTACCGCTACTTAACGTTCGGGAGTAATTTTTACTGCTAAACAAGTCCCTAAAAATTCCACTGGCAATAACGTCAACAGCTGTTAAGTCAACCGTGCACTTACACGTTTCATTATTCATATCTTCCACTGTTTAATTAGATGAACATTTATGTACAGAAACCTATATTAATTCATAAAATACCACCCAGGCGCAGATGAAGGCCTTTGACAAAACATTCACTTTTACTCAAAAACCAACTGAAAAATATTTTTACTTTTAAGGATTAAGTATACAAATATGTGCTATTGCAAAAAACCAGCGATACAAGATATATTCGCAAATGACAAGCGGCTTAACTGGACAGAGTTACATACCATCAGGCATAACAGCTTTATCGGTTCAAGACACCGCAATTCTGAAAAAAACTTTCACCTTCGTAACCCATGATATTTCTCTTAGCAGCTTGAAGGCCGATTTACAGTTTATACTTCCTACTTCTAAATTTTTAGAGATTGAATAAAGCTCTTAAACCTTACTGAATTTTCTTCAGTACTCATTGTTTCATTCTATCACGTTCTACTGTCTGGAGTATTTGTCAGATTGTCATATAGGCTTATGAAAAACCAGGTTACGTAAACCAGTATTTGTTATAATACCCTAGTTACGGCGAAGCCCGATCATAATGTGGCACTCCGTGACTTAACTATTTTATTACTCTAAATTATCAGAGAACGCGTCCTCAATTACTTTCATATAGCGCAGCTGTACATTGCAGCCGCAATCATTAAAACTAACAATCGACAAATTCAGTATAAAACTACCTCGAAAGATTGCTTCACAAGTAAACCTGAACCACCTAAATTATTCTCCTTATGGAATTCTTTGCTATAGATTTAGGGTGTGGCTCAAGTCCCCAGATAATCTGTTAATTTAGGTAGCTTGATATTAAGACTTCATGAGAGCCTTGTCAACTGCCTTCAGTTACTGTGACTTGTTGCTATGTATTGGCTTTCAGGATTTCATTCAATCCTAAAGCCATCAGTTCCTGATTATCGAAGATTCTAGTCATTTGCTTATGTAATTTACCAGGTTTTACCAGACAAAACACTTCAACAAAACCCATAGTAATTTCAGGTATTAATGAGTAAAACACCAAAACCATTTCCTTAAATATTACCAACTGATGGAACATTAGGCTTTACGTATTGTCTACGTTACAGTAAACCACTTCATACCGGTATTGTAAAACCCTGTGGAGTTTAAGACTCCACCCAGTCAAGGTAATCTTAGTTCTTTACATAATTTCGGAATTTATAGCAAGAAAACTTTTAAGTCTACAATTTCTATTAGTGAAGGCTACAATTTCTATTAGTGAATGTAAAGACGTTCATATTTACATGTGATCTTTATTGAATTGAAAATTGGAATTGAAAATTGTTACCTAATTACACTTCAATAAAAGCAAGATCTTTGGCACAGTGCAGTATATCAGTAACGGCAGGCTCCTGTCTCACCTCATTAAAATAGTTATAAAAGCAACGGACACCGGAGTTCTTTAATAACTGCCTCAACTACCCCAATCCACAGCCTGTAAGAAAAAAACTACGATAGAAATGTTTATACTTATTACAAATAAAATGTTAAATTACATCCAAGATTCTTTGTCAGTAAATTATAAAGTTTTATTAACTGCAAATTACATAAAATTTTAGTCAGTAAAACAGTTATAACAAATTAAGCAAGGTCTAAAGTCCACTTTGCTTCTTTAAAGGCAAAAGTTAAAAAACATTTGACCAAATTTGTTAAAATCCTAAAGGAACGGAGGCACCAAAAAGCGCTAACAACTTTATGACCAACCGGAGAAACTACCACATCAAACGTTTAGAGCCGCCGAGCAAGATAAGGTCAATTTGCCAAGCTCGTTAAGAGCATAGAACGTTCTGGCGTCGCTCGCTAGTTGTATAAAATAAGTATCTGACTATTGTACCAGCAGCTACAACTTACGATAAAGTTTTCAAACTAAAATTTTGAACTATAACTTATGTTAAGATTTCAATTTGTAAAAAATTTGAATTCAAAGTTAAAAACTTAAAATTGTCAAATTGTTAAAAATCAAGATGTTAAAATTTCAAATTTTTAAGAGTTAAAATTTATGTAAATTAAAAAAATAGATTAAAATAAAAAATTTCAAAATTAAAATTTCTATAAATTAAAAATTACGTTAAAATTTATATTTCAAAATGTTAATTTTAAGTTAAATCAAAACTACAATTTATATAATTAAAAAAATTGTTAATTAAAATTTATATTTCAAAATGTTGAAAATTAATAAAAAAATTAAAATTTATATAAATTAAAAACTGCTAAAAAATAAAATTTATATAAATAAAAAACTGCTAAAGATTAAAATATATGGTAAAATTTCTAGTTAAAAAGTGAGTATATAAATTAAAAAAAAATTTGAATTAAAATTAAATAAAATTAAAATTTTCATAAGTTTTTAAAAATTAAAATTTATATAAATTAATTTTTAAAAATTTAAATTGTTAATTAAAATATAACTAAAAATGTTAATTAAAGTATATAAATTAAAAGAAATGTTACATTAGTTTAAAGCAATGCATTCCTAAATTTATGGTTGCTCAACACCAAAAGTTTTTTAAGTACAGATCCAAAATTAAAACTAAAGTTGTAGCTGAGTTCAACTAAAACAAGAAATAGAAATTTACGTTAACTATTACTCAAAACTAGTTAAAGGTCTTCACTGATAACTGCAATATTCTAGAATATTTAAGCGATCAACATGAACGTTACGTTACTTTAAATAAAAAGATCCAAAGTCTAGGTACGTTAATATTAAAAATAACTTTACTTGTGCACTTAAAGCCTGAAAGGGAAAAAAAATTAAAACCTCCCATGCACCAGCCGATAGGTCGTAAGACCTATCGAACAAGGCATAAGAGGGGCCTCCACCCCTACAGGGGCACCGCCCCTGTAAGGGTGGAGGTTAAACAAATGGCCTGGCAAGTTGATAAAAAAACACTACCTCACCTAGTTTTCAGCCAACACTGGGCGAGTAGTCTAGTTGGAGAAACAATGGCTGGAGAATTTTGACAAAGATTAGGTTTGCTTCATGAAATGGTAGTCACAAATCTGGAAGTAATTTAAAATTAAAACTATAGCAGGATATGGATTTCCCTTAATAAAACAAATTAACTAGTCATGTCTTCCCTAAATGCAAGGTAGATAAATTAGGTAGATATAAAGCTTTGAGAAAAGGGGAAGGCTTTTGCACCAAAGTCAAGATTTTAAGCACATTCTCAAGTACATAGTAAATTAAATATTAAATTTAACCTACCATCAAATCTTGTAAATTAAAAACTAAACTTTAGCTACAATCAAATCTCCTGGACCTGAATGCTATATTTGTACTGCAGAAGCTGAAACCTACGACTTCATAGTCCAGAAGCTAAAAATTGGATAAAGTAACGCTATATAACTAAAGCTTAAAGATTAAATTTCAGACCAAATATTCAAATTTCCACAAACTGCAGTAAGTTTGATAAATAAAATTAAGGAAAAAATGAAAATTTATTCTAATCTAAAAAATCAAAGGTGAATGTCCAGAAGAACTCCGCATGCATAAAGTACCAAAATTAAAAGTAAAATTTAATATTTTTCATATTTAAAGCGTTTTAGACCACTTATGATGAAACACCCACAATTTTGCCATATTAGCTATGGAAGGGGTTGGGGGAAAGGTATTGCCTAACCGTATAAGTCAAAAATCGAAAATCATTCGATGGGGAACTAGTTTTTCTGAGAAACATTACACTCAGAAACATTACAGTAAAAAACCATTTTCGAACTAACTCCAGTAAGATCAAGTACACGAAGTGCTATTGGATGTAAACAAACGACTTAGAAAATTTCGAGGATGCCGATTAGATAATCATTAATATATCTGATATGGTGAATCTTTTAAGTGTTCAGAGACAGTTTTATTATTTTATATTGTGAAAATTATAGTGACCTATTTTCTTATCTCACCGCGGAGTTGTTCTGGACATCGACCAAATCAAAATTTAAGATTCTTTCAAGAAACAAAATAGGCCCGTTGCAACAAACTATTACAAAGTAGCCATACCCATGACCCTTATGGAAAAAGCAACTATAAACTGAAGCCACGAAAATATTAGTTACCCAAAAATAAGAACGCAATGAAGCATAGCCTTTGCAGAGCCCGAGAAAGTCACAACTAAAGGTAGGCCATCTGTTCACGCTACAAAAACAGCAACAGTAAGATCAACCGTTACAATTTCTTCAAACTACTCGGGTAGCGAGGAACCAGCCAAAAAACTAACAGGATAACACTATGACACTTCACCCCTCCAGAGTCGAAAGCTAACTAGAAGATTTGCTTGCCGAGAACCCCTTTGCTGTTGGCGGGGTCACCATCAAGGACCATGGATCACCTGTCTTGAAACTTTGGCGCTTAAGAGGAAGAGTACGCCGTCCTTGGTTTTGTTTAAGGGGAAACTTTAAAAGAATTTGTTGATGCTTTCGAGCTAGTAGTTGACTGATTCTGCGTTGTATGACTTCTCGGTTCTTGATAAAATTAGCCTCTGTGTATCGTAACAGGAAATTTTTATCAATAATTTACCGAACAAGGGAATGAATATTCTTCGGTGTATTACTTACTGTCATGCATTAAAAAAATTTCACTGTTTACTGCTTTTACTAAGGTCCCACTCCAACGAAAGCGCTCTGCGAAACGTGCAAACTCAACTCGTCACACGCATAATAATGCAGACATTTTCGGATTCTTTTATTTATTGGACAGCGTACTCCCTATTAATTGTCAAATCCACACCGCCACCGCACCCAGAAAAAGTCAAGTCTTTAATTTGCTTCTTGAACGACTTGATATTTTCAGTCTTCTTGATGCCAAGTATAGTCTTGAGGTGGCTGATTTAAAGAAAAAAGCCTACTTTCGAATTGTATTTTGGCTCAAATGACTTGAGTCTATCGGTACCTCTTCTTGTGTTGACTCCATGCATTGGATGTATTATACGCAGCAAGTGATTCAAATATTTTGGACACCCATTCATGACAACTTGATGAATCATTTCACATATTTTACACATTCTAGTTTTGAAGGGGAACCAGTGCAACTCTAACAATATAGGCTAAGTCCCTGTCATGCGGTGCAACACCCTTCATTAGTCTTGGCGCTCTATTTAATATTCAGCTGCATCTTAGGCAGAGTTCTTTCTGCAGTTGTTCACCCAGTTTACGACATAATTAATTAAAAGATTCTTATGGAACACTATCCAATATATTTTTTTAACAAAGGAAATATTTCTAAGGTGATGTGCAGTAACCCTTACAATATTTTTAATTTGAGCACTAGAGACAAATAACAGCCTAGCAGCACACCTAAGTCACTTACTTTGTCAGCGATCGAAACTATATTTACATTTTTATCAAGCCGAAACCCACCAAGGTTTCATATTTAATTTTTCCTTCCTACCAACATAAACTCAGTTTTATTTTCATTTAATTTCACCTGTTGAACGTTATCCATTCCTTACACTGGTGAGGACATCATTTATTATCTGATTTGTATCGTTAATATTGTTTATGTAAAAACAAAATTCGGTGTCATCTGCAAATAGCTTGAACTTTACCCCTAAATCCCTGTAGCATGTTTCATAATACAAGATGAAATTGGACCTAATACACTGTCTTGAGGTAGCCCTCTTCTTAATGTTTCATAAGGGCAGATTGTACACGGTATTTTCTGTCGAGCAGGTAGCTTTTCAAATACTGAAAATCATCTTTAGTAATACCAATTGATCGTGAATAATGTGAAAGAGGTTCATGAATAACTGATTCAAAAACAGCGCTGAGATCGAGCAGCACCAAAATACCACATTTGCTCTATTTATTGTTTCTAATAGGTCATTTATAACAGAAAATACAGCGGTTTCTGTAGGATATGTGTCTATAAATCGGTTGACTACCCAGTAAAGGTTAATACCCTTTCAGGATAACTAATTATCTATTCAAGAATTACATACTCTAACATTTTGGACATAAAAGTTAGATTCGAAAGAGACCTGTATGAAGTTCACCTTTGATGATCAAGTTGTTTGTTTAACAAGGGCCACTTTCTCAGCTATAGGGAACTTGCATTCAGAGACACTGACATTTATAACTTTCACTGTTATAGTAAGCAAGAAAATTTTTGAACCCCAGTAAGTTTAAATTTGGCATAGGATCAGTTGTACAATTTGTTTTCCTTGCCATTTTAATAATCATAATAATACCATCGTTGTTTGCATTACTAAATCTCGTTGGTCTACCATTTGCCTGTAGGGTAGTATTTATCCGATTCGGCGTTTCAACACAAGTAACAATTATGTTCTAAATTTTCTCATCACAAAATTCAAGAAAATTATCGAGAAGCCTTTGTTCCCTAACATTCTAGTTCAGTTGTTCGGAAGTTTATATTTTTTATTAATTTCCGTTCCTGGTTCTCGGATTTTCTGATGATAATGTTCAGTTACTTAGACTTACAGTCTAAAGGAAGTTTTGCAGTAAACTTTTCTAAGAAAATTTAGTTAATTTAATTATATATTAATATATCGTTATATATAAGAATCTATATATATATATATTTTTTATATATATATATATATTTTGTGGTATTGCATTGCTTTGAAATTTGATACTTTGAGTTCTTTTTTTTTTGCTGATTAGATGCAACATGTAATAGCCACAATGCCTTCTTAATTTTGTTTTGGAACTTTATGTAACGTAAATTATAGCTTCCACTTTGTTCATAGTTTTAATCAAACAAATTTGTAACTCAAGTTTTTGCTAGTTAAGATTAGTGCCAATAATATAATGAACAATATAAAATTCATACAACATACAAATTCCAATTATACTATACAAAATATAAACCCAAATTATAGTTGATCGAATCTACTTTAGTTATCTCTTGAACACCAGAGTTTTAATGTTCATTTACTTAGTATTCCTAACTATCCGACCACTTGCTTGAAAACTCTTCTTAGAAATTTTCTGGAAGCTCTGCTCAGAAGTTTTGTAAGTTTATCAGTATAGTAAAAAAAATTATCTTGAGTGAACGCTTCATTTCATCAAAGTTAACGTTAACTACGATCTGTAACTTAAGTGATGCTCTTGCATTTTTTAAGGCGTTTTCTTCTATTTACAGAATTGGCTTCCTGAAATGGGTATTTAAGGCAATGAAAGCACTACTTGGGTTATTCAAGAACTCGTTTCTTGGTTTTACCCCTCACAAAAGGTTTCCAAGCTGAGCTGACGTGAGAATTGGAGCTTGGCGTTGATGGAGCCTGGCATCGAAGATTGCTTTATCATTAAACTTCACTTATTCGATGGTTAACCTGTGTAATTAGTTATTTGAAATGTCAGTAAAATGACAAAATGATGCATGTGTAAATTTGAACGTTCTTACGTCCACTAATTATTGTTAATAACTGATCGGAGTAAAACGTTTAGGCTGGGTTATTGTAAATTTTATAACACACAAGTGGCCTTTTATAAACCTGTTATCAATATTTGAAAATTAGTTTTGCTGCTTAATTCCTGTTACTGTTTTTAATTTATTAGTTTTGAGTAAATCTTGACTTGATGATTGCATATTTAATAGCATGGAAGTATGATTGTTGAAAATTGCTTGTAAGCACTGAAAAACATTTAATAGCATGGAAGTATGACTACTGAACAATAATTATAAGCACTGAAAAATATTTAATAGCATGGAAGCATGACTATTGAACATTAATTGTAAGCACTGAAAAACATTTCTCTAAATGGACTTCAGATGAACACAATGTGGTTACTGGATGGGTGCCACGTTCTGAAATCAAACTACGTATAGCTTTTGAAATCCAGAGGGAAGATAAATCAAGTTTTCTCAGAAGTAGCTTACTAGTTACTATATAGAATAAATAAAATTTTACTACTTTCGACGAATCATGATAAAACTAAAAACAAATATACTGTACAGGTTGTCTGACTTGTGTGCGGAATGTTGACAGCAATTGAGAACTAAGTGGTGGTTGTTTGGGTTGTTTCACTAACTTAATTTTTTTTTTCTTAAGGAATTCGGGCGATCTATTGAGTTTCTATGACTTGCCTTTTGGAGAAATCAAGGTATTTTTATGAATGTTCGTGTCCCATGTCTTGGGTAAAAGTAGCTCCAGTCAAAAGGTCTTTGCAGCACCATTGTCACTGGGTGTCTCTCCCAGGTCGACTTTGTCTTTCATGCACCAACTGTGGACTAGCACTCGCTAGGCCCGAGTTCCACTCTCCGGCCGGCTGATGAAGAGTTAGAGGAATTTATTTCTGGTGATGGAAATTCATTTCTCGCTATAATGTGGTTCGGATTCCACAATAAGCTGTAGGTCCCGTTGCTAAGTAACTAACTGGTTCTTAGCCACGTAAAATAAGTCAAATCCTTCGGGCCAGTCCTAGAAGAGCTGTTAATCAGCTCAGTGGTCTGGTAAAACTAAGGTATACTTAACCTTCAGTGTTCTTTAACTTTTGCATTCCTATTGCATTTAAAATGTTTTCAGAAACAAAAGGTCTTTGATTTTTCAGTTTGAATTTATCTACTTTTCACTTAGTTCTTGGCCTCCGGGATTCGTGTTTTCCAGAAGGCGCTCATATGCTTAACCAGTTGCCCTTCGTCAGTACCCCGCTGTAGCTTTGATTACTGTAAGTTTATATACTCATACTTACGGGTGCCCTGCTGTATATTTTACGTCCGTGTCTAATTGATTTTCATCGATAAAATCTTACCAAAGCATCGGATATGGATCGTATTTTGGAAATAGCTATTTGAACCCACAGCCTAATTGGCGAAAATATGCAGTGATGTCTAATGTTGATAATTAAGGCACTTATCAGAGTAAATCAAAGAAATTTAAAGGGAAACTCAGCTAAATTTAGTAAGCACCCAGAGAGAGGCTAGTTGTGACGTAAACTGGGACATCACACGCAATAGCAGGGTTCCCAGTTTCCTACATATGTCGCGTCATGTATCACGTATGATCGCAAGCACATTGCTGAGACTCCCATGGCTATTAGATGCGCTGGGAATGTTAACTGAATCTTTGAACTGAATTTCCCATGGACATTATCATCTAAATGAGAAAATTTATGCAGTTCCATGGCTTAATGGCTATTATAGTGCGTGCACTGACACAGCTTCCAAAAGTTGAATGTATATGAAATTGTGAAAATGCTGGATAGCTTGCAATCGGATGAGGGAAGCTCAAAAGTTTAAAAGAAATAAAGAACTGATTGCCCATTATTTTTTGTCACGTCATTGACGTACTTATGAAACTGCCTGTTATAGCTGCAGTGGCAAAATCCTTAGCTTGTTTTGCAATGATAAATTTTAAATTTAAATCGCTGAAATTAGCCGAAAGAATTTTTATAAAAATTTTAATTCTAATATTTGAAACACTACAAGCTGACGGAAAATGTAACGACGTCAAATAAATCTGGCAGGCAGGTTTCTCCTTCTGTTTTCCGTTCTCACACTCATGGCTCCGCACAGGGGCTCGGCGCACCTTTCGTGCTACATGGGAGGCATTTTTATGATTTGGAGCAACCTCCCTTCGTCCCCGAGCTCCATCTTCTTCCTAGCCTTTTACTTTACCTTCAATACGTCTCCTTTCCTTAATCTTGCTCCAACTGTATCTGTTTTGAAAGTTACCCAGTGCTTGGATTTGAAATGATTTTTCATAAAACACACACATGTATATATATACATATATATATATACACACATATATATATATATATATATATATACATATATAGAAATAATCAACACACAATCACGTGTGGAACAGAAATACATTTCTGACTCACATCAGGATCGAACCCAGGTCTTTCAATTGAATGGCCTAGTGGGCAGCGCTCTTGCCTTTCAATTGAAAGACCTGAGTTCGATCCTGATGTGAGTCAGAAATTTATATATATATATATATATATATATATATATATATATATATATATATATATATATATATATATATATATATATATATAAGCGAATATCACAGGAAAATGACAGGAGGAAGTTTAGTACCAAGAGCTTTCACGAATCGTGAATAAACAACACGTGAAACGCGCTTGGTACTGACGTCCTGCCTGTCATGTTCCTGTGGTATTCGCTTATTTACTGAAGTCACGTGCATTAATGTGATTTTTTAAGCATATATATAGATATATATGTGAATATATATACTGTATATATATATATATATATATATATATATATATATATATATATATATATATATATATATATATATATATATATATTTCTGGAACCTGTCGACAACCAAGTCCTTTAACTGCCAGATAAATTATTCATCCCCGCAGTGGAGCAGAGTAATTTTAATCAATTGAAAATATCTTTACACTCATTTCATTGATATATCTCTTGATATATCTCTTCATAGGCAGTACAACTTTGATAGAGAAAACAATACGTTTCGAGAAAGCAGTAGATATATAGTGCGGCACGGTCGTCCTTCTTTCTCTTATGCCGTTGTTCTGTAGGTATTTTAGTTAGTTATGAGGATCTAATATTTTCCTATTTAATATCTTTAAGAAAGACCTGGTGTAACCAGCTTGCAATACATAACGAAATCCAAAACCATAAAGATAAATTTTGATTTTATCTTTGTCTTTAATTATTTTGACTGTCCTCGTTCAACCTTACCCCAGTTTATTACGAACAATATAATCATCTCCCAAACTATTTTTATATGATGTATATAAATACAAAACACATTATAGTAAGGTGTTTTATTAATCAATCATCTTTTATATAAATGTAAATGACGCGTTTAAAATAAGTAAGAGGAAAAGTCAATCGATTGGTTTAAAGGCCTTTCACCTCTGCCGCGGATAAAAATCAGGTGATTTCTGGCACGAAGTACGAGCTTGAAGACGGGTTCCTTGACTGGCTAATAATAATAATAATAATAATAATAATAATAATAATAATAATAATAATAATAAATACTCTGAAGCCAGTTTGAAATATTTTTACAAGGGACCAATTGACGGCATCAGCTTGCCCGTTTTTACTTCTTAAGGCCCGTCTCCACTATCGGAGGCCACCTATGGTGCTGGAGCACGCAACTCAGCAGTTTCGAGGGATGGTGGTGAAGCATGGCAGAGACCACCGACCAGCAGTTTGTCCGTTCACACTGTACTCACTCCCATACGCTCTCGCCTATCCAGGGTGCGGGAAGCTACTGGTTGAGATGTTTTTTATGTTTGTTACATATCGCTCCATCATTACAAGACTGTCGTAACTCAAAAATTTGAAGTTTTGAGTTACATAGCTCATAAGATTGCCCATATAATTCTGCGTCTTTTGGTAATAAAGTCGTAAGTCTAAGTGCATTTTTGGCCGAGAGATGGCGCTGGGAAGATTTTAAGTCTAAATCAAAATCTCGGTGCAGTTATAGGACTTTGAAACTTTAAAACGCTTCTCCTGAAAAATCAAGATTTTGGAGTTACGACAGTCTTGTAATGATGGAGCGATATAGAGGTTACATCTTTGCTGAAACTATTACGTTATAGACCCATACATTATGTATCGATGTGTCATTCACCATATCTCTCATTACTGCTACCTTTATTTTCCTTTGCTAGTGTATGTGTTAAAATGTACTGTTGCATTACAGTACAGCTGTCATTAAGTGACTTGTGTAATGTTTTGTGGTTAATAAAACACATGAAATATATATATATATATATATATATATATATATATATATATATATATATATATATATATATATATATATAGGTCAATAAAACCATTAAATTTTCGAAAATAAATGTTATCCTAATTAAAGCGGTATCATTATTATAAATATAATAGGGAAAAGGATGTTGCCAGTTTACATTAATATTTCAAACTGAACATCTCTAACCAACTTAAGGTATACACTCACCGTCTCTGGAGTATCGAGAGATGATGTGCTCTCTCTCTCTCTCTGAATTTCTCCCTCACCGAGAAATTCAAGGTATTTGAAGCACCATAACTTGGGTTCCCACAAGTCATCAGTGCCAGCGCCTGACTTCTTGGATGTCACTATCATCTTCAATTCCCTACCGTATTGGCTACGCAAGGTGTTCAGTTTTTTATTGGCTGTTTCAGGGGTGCATTTAGCATTGATTTCCTTCTCTGCCAAGCTTAGTTCATTATATGCTATTGTTTTTACATATTTTCTTGTAGTCAGTATATTTTACCACCCGTAAGCAGGGATGTTCCCTATATTTCTCAATTAGGTGTAATGTCAGCTTTCTTGTCCATTCAAGGGGTATATCGCTAACAGTGGGCACAGCTGAAGCAGCGACGTCCATCATTCACTGGAGCGCAGCTGTGCCAGATAACAAGGGCCATTGTCAACCGCGTGGAATAATACGGTACATCGTACATACATATCAGATACATCCCAGGGATTTGCAGACCGTATGCTCCATAACTATCAACATTCTAGTAATTTCTCACTGGCATGGGGATTATATAGCTCGCTCATGAATTGCCTCGGTCAGGGAGGGTGCTTCAGTTGTTCACATCTACGCTGTCATTATCCACGTACTCGCCGTTACCATACTCCAAAACCACAGGTGCCCACTGATAGTTTAGACGGGCATTAGATGATTTCATTTAAACAACAGGGCGTTTCTGCTACACGTATTAATATAATTCTCTGTAAATTACATCTGATAAAAGTGACTGGAATGCATTTGCACGATGTACACAAATAAGAGACATTTAACATATACTATGAAATACGTTTCTTCATATTGACTGAAAATTTTACCTTTCGTTATAATGGTCTTTCCCGTCTGCCGTAAGAAGATAAAATGGGTGCCACTAACGTTCAATTACAGCTGCACAATCGGCCTGCGCAGGCAAAACTGAACGGTAATGTGAACAACCGGCGCAGTTTTTCTCGCCTGCGCAGGCGGCCTGAGCAAATAGCTCATCTCAGTCGATTAGCCTCCGGCCAAATGGCTGCGCATGAGGACTTCAAAGTTAATGTGGCAAGGCAGCTTTTATTTTTATTTGTTTATTTATTTATTTTTTTTTTAGCTCAGTTCGCTTTCCGTCCCTGGAGTCGGACGAATAGCATGTTCAAGTCAAGAACGAAGAGTTGATTTTATTAAATTTATATAAGTATTTATGCCTAAATTGATGATATATCGGATTTACTTGTTTTTGTAATAATTGATATGGATGTCAGAATAATATATATTTATCATTTTGCCATTTTTCCACAGGAAAAATAATTGTGTATAATGAAAGCTGAAAGTGGCAGCATCATTCCTGAATGTCTTGTAGATTTCATTGAAATATATATGAGTGAACCTTTGCTTGGGCAAGTCAAATACAAAGGTTGTCGTAACAGATTAAGCCTATGTATGTTTACTCGTGGTTATAAACCATATCAGGAAGCTAGTTTTTAAATGAGAATGAATATTCATTACGGTGAAATAATGTAAAACAGGAATAGGCCTATAATACGTCTATTCATGATCATGCAGCATAGCATATATGTTCATTTTCAAAATGAGAAAATAATATTCAACATTCTGATGAAAAAACATTAGACTATGCATGTTTATTCTTTGCTCACATCCCATGTAATCCAGTTTTGAAATTAAATTAGACTAATAAACACAGAAATGACATAAAGGAACAGTAATAAACTATGGACGTTCACTCGTTGTAACATATAAGAAAGCCATTCTTAAAATGGTCTTTCTTAATATGAAAACAAATCAGTACTAAGCAATTTTATGAAACAGAGAACAACAATGTTAGGCCTATATACAGTATGTCAACTTTGAAATGAAAAACAATCACTAACTTCTTTAACACAATTATCTTGCCATGAAACTCTTCCTTAACCCATAAAATATTCAATAAACATTATGAAAGTCCTTGGGGCCAAATTTAAGCCTTTTTAACAAATTAACATCGGAATATTGAATTCGGGTTTTTTCCAACAGTTCTTTCACTGGACGTCTTACTTGACGTTTATGATTTTTATTTTTATTTCATCAGCTAGCCAATTACAGCCAGAGCATCGTATGTTGACGCTATGGCTGCTACGGTGGACTAAGGACAAAGACTGTATCGTTAGTGGTGAAGATTTGTCTGCAAAGGCCCGCTGTGGTGGCCTTTGCGCAGAGGTCGAATTATCTACTCTCCCGCGCATGACGTCACATCATCACATGGGAAACCTATCGGTAGCCGCTCAGACAGTGCAAGTCAGTACCTCCTTTCCCTTGCATGTGGCGACACTTCGACGGAAATTTTCGCGAATTTGTGACAGTTCTTTAGGTTTCTGGAATTTAGTACGTTATTGCCATGGTGATATGTGCTATTTATGAATGCTGTAACACAAAGGGACAGTGTTGGAAGTGAAAAGGTTAGCTTTACACCGTTTCCCTAAAGATCCCTAAATGTGTAGGAAGTGGGTGAACATCTGCAGAAGTGACCATATAAACACCAAAACACGCAAGATTGTGTTCGGTTCAGTTTCAACAAAGCGATTATGCAAGAAACCCCAGGCATGAATTGCTCAACAACTGCCCTGTAAATGCAAGAAAATTGAAGGATGATGCCACACCGAACCAACCTCTGCTTGGTAGTGCCACTGTTGATTCAGGTATTTAACATCTTAACTCTAGTTTGGTTTAGTCCGCCTATTTTATTACATTTAAAATTGTGGATAAATATATTAACGACAGGCTTATGAGAATACCTCTATCAATTAAAAAGCATAAATATATCTTCCGTTCGATTCCTAATGCAAGCAAACCATATTTGACTGTTAAGAGTGATATTGAAATTAGGCCTAGACCTATGTGTTGTTAAGCATAACTGCAAAGGGGATATAGGCCTACTATATAGTCAACACCAGAGAGAGAGAGACACGAACATTTTATTGAAACTGTTTTCATGTGCATGAAATGGGCCTATTATTTGTCGTGCAAAGGAAGGGAACAGTTATTTGACAGAGAGAGAGAGAGAGAGAGAGAGAGAGAGAGAGAGAGAGAGAGAGAGAGAGAGAGAGAGAGGGAGGGGGGGGGGTTTGCATAAATAAATGAACCATAGGTTTAGAAGGACCATACTAGCAATTAAAGAGCATATATAGTAGTATGTAATATCTTCCATTCGATTCTTAATGTAAATAAATCAAGTTCGTTGGTTAAGAATGACAAAATTGGGATTATGTCAAGGTTAGCGAACCCAATGATCCCCATGCAAAGAATGGCCAACCCTTTCCGGTCCGAACTCCAATTCCACAAGAGGGCTAGTACTAAACACGGCGAAACCGTGATACATCTACACCGTTTTGCCGTGTTTAGTACTAGACCCTGGGGGTCAAATGTATTTCGCCTTGTTTAGTAATAGCCAGTGGGTGATCAAGTGTTTGGGACCGAAGTGTTCATGTCTAGAACAGCGAACCCGATTATTCCCATGTAAAGAATAACGAACCCAATAATTTTCTTGTAAAGAATAGCGAACCCTGCTGCGAATGGGTTCGCTAGTCTTGACATGATACTAAAACTGGAATTAGGCCTAGACCTATGTTTGTTGAGAATAACAAGGAGTGGCGGTCTCCCTGCCGAGCTTGTGACCTTGGCCGGGCACATCGAAAAGCCTCGGTCCAGCTCGTAGTACTATACTGTAGGGACGAAGCAATGGGGCAACTTTGTTTTTTTTTTAATCTTTTTTAATTATTATGCATAAGAATATGTTCATTTTTATAGGTAAATTAACCGTCATTGTAAAATATATATCGAAATATTTCTATTCTGAGGTTTACTGTAGGTAAAGTACAGAATTTTGCATTCTAATCCGCGTATCAAATATTTATTATTATTATTATTATTATTATTATTATTATTATTATTATTATTACTTCTACTACTTAACCCAATTCCACAGAGAAAAATTACCTTACAAAGACAGGTTGACTCAAGCACGCCAACCATTGTGGTCAAGTCCTAAGCATCAGCCCTTGGATCTAAGCAATGTCTAGCATAAATGGTTCCTGTAAATTACAGGACTTTCTTTGCATACAGTCTGTAAACACTATCTAAACAGTAATGTACAATCATTAAACACTGATGCTCACTATACACTTACGCTCACTAAACACTCATAGTTACTATACACTCACACTCACTAAACACTCACACTTACTATACACTCACACTTACTAACACTAAACACTCACTGAATACTCAACACTCACTAGGCACGCACTACACACTCAACGATCACTAAAAACTTATAAAACACTAAACACTCACTAAACGTTCACTAAATACTCACTATACCCCAAACATTCACTAAACACTCACTATACACCACTAAATCATAAACATTCATTAAACATTAAACACTCACTGAACATTCACTAAGCACTCACTATACACTAAACATTCACCAATTATTCACTATACACTAAACACTGACTAAAATTTCACTAAGCACTCACTATACACTAAACACTCACTAAACCCTAAACACTCATTGAACACTAAATGCTCACTGAACCCCAAGCTAAATGGTCATTAAACCCATAAACACCCATTAAACGCTAAACAGTTACTAATCACTCATTAAACATTCACTAAACACTTATATACGCACTAAAATTCACTAAACACTAGCATTCACTAAACATTCACTAAACCCTAAACACTCACTAAACACTTACACACTCAACATTCACTAAACTCTTAGAACTCACTAAACATTCACTAAATACTTACACACTAAACATTCCCTAAACACTACACTTGCATACTAAACACTCACTAAACCCTAAACACTCGCTAAACATTCACCGAATGCTTACACACTAAACATTCATTATACACTAACATTCACAAAACATTCACCAAACTTAAACACTTACTCAACATTCACTGAATATTTACACACTAAACATTCACTAAACCCTGAACACTTACTAAACATTCACTAAACACACACTCAGACATTCCCTAAATATTCATTAAAACCCCAGACACGCACTAAACATTCACTAAACACTTCCTGGTTAAACACTTAGGGTAAAAAAAAAAAAAATCACGATCGCACTAAGCCCCTGGTTAATTTGCATGGTTACCAGACCTCTAGCGCCGTCCTGGTGGAAGACCACGGAACTACGTAGTACTGGTATACAGATAGCATCTCCAGATATTTATCCTCTATATAGTCAACACGAAGGCAAGAGAGAGAACAAAATTTTATTTGAATTGTTTTCATGTATATGAAATAGCGAGTTATTAGTTTGGTAAAGGGAAGGGAAGATTATGAGAGAAAGAGAGAGAGATTTTCTTACGTTCAAATAAGCTACTTTTATCACGGGGTCAGGAAGATGAAAATGATAGTAAATTATATATATATATATATATATATATATATATATATATACATACATATATATATATATATATATATATATATATATATATATATATATATATATATATATATGTGTGTGTGTGTGTGTGTGTGTGTGTGTGTGTGTGTGTGTGTGTGTGTGTAGGCTTATCTATAAGCTTACTTTTATTAGGGGTTAGGAGGATGAAAATAATTGTAATTTTATATATATATATATATATATATATATATATATATATATATATATATATATATATATATATATATATATATATATATATATATATAGAGAGAGAGAGAGAGAGAGAGAGAGAGAGAGAGAGAGAGAGAGAGAGACTTATTTGCAAATAGATAAGCCTACTTTTTATCAGGGGTTAGGAGGATGAAAATAATAGTAAATTATTATATATATATATATATATATATATATATATATATATATATATATATATATATATAGAGAGAGAGAGAGAGAGAGAGAGAGAGAGAGAGAGAGAGAAAGGTTGGGGGGGAGGAATTTAATCCAGTGTTTTTCATTCAGAAGAGTAGGCCTTTTGCGATTTTTATTGTAAGGAATGTAAAAATGATAAAATGCACGAGGTGTGTTTAGGTTTAGTGGGGGGTGTTCTTAGGTTTAGTTAGGGTATTTCATTTAAGTTTGTGGGGGGGTGTGTTTACTTTAGTTGGGATAAATGGGACAGTCACCACAGTAATACCTGGATGAAATGGACAGTCACCACAATAATTCCTGGATAAAAGGGACTGTCAGCACGGTAATACCTGGATGAAATGAACAGTCACCACAGTAATACCTGGATAAAAGGGACGGTCAACACAGTAATACCTGTATAAATGGGACAGTCACAACAGTAATACCTGGATAAAAGGGACAGTCACCACAGTAATGTCTGGATAAAATAAACAGACACCACAGTAATATCTGGGTGAAAGGGACAGTCAGCACAGGAACACCTGGATAAAAGAGACAGTCAGAACAGTAATTCTTGGATAAAGGAACAGGCAGTAAAGTAATACCTGGATAAATGAGACAGTCAGCACACAATACTTGGATAAATGGAGCAGCCACCACAGTAATACCTGGATAAATGGGACAGTCACCACAGTAATACCACCTGGATAAATGGAACAGTTAGCACAGTAATACATTGATAAATGGGGCAACCTTTGAACCTGCAATTACACTCGTTATTTGAATATCGAATTCCCTTCATTTCCTTAGTGTCATCTTTTTGGCAGAGTCTCTGGTATTCTGAGTGGTGAAGCCTTTTTTCTATATATTTTCATTTACTTATAGGAAACAGTTTGATTTAAATTTTAAGGCTACCATTCAACGTTACAGGGTTATTGTTATATTATACCATCTCTCTGTATGAACTTAGCTTCGCCTCTGACACTGAGTTACTTTCCTTTTTATCATCCGCGGTTTGCACCCAATTACTCCCACAATTGTTTTGTTTTTACAAGAAAAAATGCTTCATGTTCTTGTCTCAGCTCAACCCTAGATTTCCCTACTTACCATAGGTAAAGGAAGCAATATGCATTTTGCCATTTTAACATAATACTATGCTGAACAATACTCTCTCAACTTCTCCCATTCTTCACACTTTTAGGATGCACTTGTCACTACAAAGCCTTGAAATCCAGATACAAGAATATGAAAAGAAAAACTGATGTCCGTAGCAGGATTCTTGCATTTGGATCTCAAGGCTTTGTAATGACAAGCGTACCCAAAAAGGTGTAAAAGATTCGAGAAGTTAAGAGGGGATTATGATTATTACAATTACACACGTATCTGGTAATAAGTGACCAGAAGATTATATATATATTTCAGCCGAAAAAGAAGCAATAAAAACAATTATCTTTTTGGCTACGATGGTAAGGATGAGTCTTTTCCAGCTTTAATAAAGGTATCTGAATCGACAGTTATATAATTTATATGTATGAGCAGCAATAAACTTTTATCTTTCTGATACTCCAGATGCGGGTTCGAATCTTACTATAAACAGGAGAATTTCCTCATACTCTTGCATTTGGATCGCAAGGTTTTGTAGTGACAAGCGTACCAAAAAAGTGTGAAGAAGTCGAGAAGTTAAGAGCCATTATGGTTATTGCAATTGCATACGTGTCTGGTAAACAGCATCCAGTAGACTATACATATATATATATATATATATATATATATATATATATATATATATATATATATATATATATATATGTATTCTGTGCGTTTGTTTGCAAAAATCTTCTTTTTATACCATGAGTGAGGAACGGGATAGATAGGATCGAAATTATAACAGACAACAACATGAGCCAAATGCATGGAAATGAAGCAGCACATTGAAAATCGTAGTAAATGGAGAAAGAAAATGCCTTAGAGAAATAATTGATTTTCATTGTCGTAAACAACCCAGTTTCTATTTAAAGCACTTTTATTACTTCCTAATTCTAAAAGCTTAACTCAGGAAATCATTACTCAATAGGTTGCTAATTCAGAGCAGAATAGAGGCAGTAATTCTCAAAGGAATAAAATGCCTGAAGTACATATAATTCTTTTGCATCTAAACAAGCATAATATCTATAAAGTCTTGCAGCGCCAATTCAGAAATGAACGGGCAGTAATTTTAAAAGGAACGAGAGTTGCTAGTAAAAAAATATGAAATAAATAACATGCTTCGGCACCTGAAAGGAAATAATATTTCAACCGTCTTTGCATCGTTTCCTGTAGGAAAAAGTACAATAAAGACGCTTAAGGCATTATTAAAACACAATATTGTTTCCTACGAATTCTCGTCGTTTCTCTTGTATGGAGATAATGCTAAAATCCCCCTTAAGAAGTCTCAAAGTCCCGAGCATAATTATTCACTTTATGGGAGATTTTGTTTGGCTTGGGAGTATTAGTGGAAGCTGCTTCACTGAAGTTTTAACTCCCCTGCTACTACTTATCTGTTGTATGTAAGTTATTTTTGAAGAAATCACCCAAAAGAGATTAGATTTTTAATGTCTTTATGTCATGTTTAAAATTAATTGTTATCATTATTTTATCCAACTTTTTAGAAATTAATTATGACCCAGTTTTAACCAAAATCAGTTTTGGAGTACTTTCTACTATTTAGTCTACAAAATATAGTCATGATATATGGAAGAAACTCGTCTAATAGTTGAAGCATTGGTTTATACTTTTCTTTATATTCAACTTTGATTTTAAAATATTCATTTAATTCAAAACCTTTAAGGCCAGGAAAATGTTATCCAAAAACCATTGCATCATATGTCATGTGTATGACCTTTTGCAGTAAATCTTGAATTTGGTTATTTAAAACTTATATTATGCATCAGCTTTCATTTGCTATAAAGCTTGTTTACGATGGGATCTAGGCTACAGGACTGACGTATATACAGCATATACTTATTTATAATTTCAAAGAACAAAGATAAAATTTCTACTGCATATGTGAATGTCTTTGTCTACTTTGAGACCTTCAAGTAAGAGTTATAAAACACGAATGTTTAATATATATTAACATGGGATACAATATTTTCAAAACTAGACCTACTGAAATAAACTAGATAAATTCTTACATTAAATTTCTATATGTTTTTTTTATTTGTTTATAGAAAACTGACATGGCAAAAACTCAAGATTTTGTGGATTTCTCAACTAACGTAATGTAACTAAAATTTCTTCAAACGAACTTTTGGTAAGAACAGTTATACAAGGTATACATACGCAAACTTTAGAAAGCAGTTGCAAGATCAGTTTTCAGTTTCTACAGTTTTGTTATGAAGGAAACGCTGCTAGTTTCTGGGAAAACAACAATAATGACAATATTAGTATTTGTGAAGAATACTGGTACGACAAAAGTACCGTCTTTATTAATAATATTGCACACTGAGTTACTTCACGGGCTCAGTTTGTAATAGATGTAAATACATATACCATGACAACGCAGTTTTTTCAAGTATCAAAAAGTCATTATAAAAGTGAAATAGAAAATCTATCCCTTAGCATGTTAACCTTAATTTTGCATTATGGTCTGTTATAGTTTTGTTATTGATTTCAAAGGAATGTATTTTACGGCAATTCAGTTCACTTACTTCTACTGTGATCTCTTTCTCTCCTGTGCGTCATGAGTCAAGTTTTTATTCTCAAAAATAACTATTTAAATTCAGTGAAAAATAAAGCCAGTGAAGGTGTAGGGTGCTTCATTAAAATTTGAGTCCCAACAGGGGAACTGATTTGAACCAAAAAATATCATAGTAACTTGAATAACTTCTGCATCATACTCTTCATGAGTGATTCTGTGAATAGTAAAGCTTGCACAGAAAAATTACATTGGATTGAAACTTGCTGGTAATCAGTGTTTTCTTGAGGGGACTAGTTTCTATTGCTTTTCTAAATATGTCATTGCACATCATAGAAATTAGGATAAAAGGGGAATTTACGTTTTTTCGTATGACTGTGCGGCGAATAATCTTAGTCTTTCCATAAGAAAACAAAATGCATATTTCCAGCAATTAGTACAAATCAAGGCTATTAGGAACACAATGGTTACAGTGAATGAATAAAAAAAGGCGTAGTTTAGGAAAAGAGACGTTGAAACTGCTAAACTGTAAGGAAAATTATTATCAGAAGAAAAAGATGAACTGCTGGATTAGAATCTTATTTTGTGAGATATATTTCTCTCCATTCCCCTTATTTTGGGAAATCAAATAGAGGAGTTCTTGCTCGTTAATCCTTCTTTATCGTCGGTTCCCAGAAAACAAAGCTGCCTTGTCCATATCTTAAGTTCTCTCTCTCTCTCTCTCTCTCTCTCTCTCTCTCTCTCTCTCTCTCTCTCTCTCTCTCTCTCTCTCTCTCGCTTAATTCAGAGTGACGTTCGCCTATGATTGAAGAATTTGGGAATAGTAATACTGAACAATAAGTCTGTGCTTTAAATACAGTATACGTTGTGTACAACTTGAGTATTTGCGCTAGAAATTTGTTGTGAAGAATGAAGTTTTTCTTGTTGAATTCCTGAAATACATTGTTTGCAATGTATTCCTCGTTTCTTACCTTTGAGAGAAAACAGTGGACTCAGGACTTGAGAGAGAGAGAGAGAGAGAGAGAGAGAGAGAGAGAGAGAGAGAGAGAGAGAGAGAGAGAGAGATTGTTGTAATGATATATATATATATATATATATATATATATATATATATATATATATATATATATATATATATATATATATACATATATATATATATATATATATATATATATATATATATATATATATATATATATATATATATATATATGTTGTGAATGCATGGATGTAACTATATTCCTTCTTCTCTTTGTAGAGAGTTGGCTGTGAACCGCTGCCTTTACAGTTATTAATAATATCACCTGTCAGTGTTTATATATTTAGTGTCAGTGACTCCAGGGTGAATGAAAACCTTGTACTTTAACGAAAACAAGTGTATTGGGTGTTAGATTTTGGGTGACTGTATGACATGGAATTATGGAAAATAAGGTGATGTTATAGAAAATTAACGGAAACAGAAACAAAAAAGAAAAAATGTAGGAATAAACGAGTAAATTTTTATACTAATGACATCAAACATCTCATCGTTAAAAATGAAGCTAAGATGAATAATTCAGTTAAAAATAATGCAAGAATCAATTGGACCGTAATTCAAGTCGATTTTCAGCAAGGAAAATCTAAGTAAATATGATTTCCAACAAAAGTATCCGAAGGACACGCGTCCTTTCGCTTACTGATTTATGAAATTTAGGACTCAAACACCAGATGGTATTTCCGAGATCGGAGCAATATTGTAGGTAGTGTAGGGTGATGTGGAGGATGGGAAAATTCCAGTTATACGCTGTCGTGGATATTATGCAGCATTAATCAGGGCGAGTCATCACCGCTAGTCGAGTTTACAATATTCAAATTATATCTCCTTACCGTAGCAAGAGTTGCTGTGCAGTAGAAAAGGAAAATATAAAAGAGACAAATAAATAAATCAGCTTTATTTTCGATCACTGTATTTAATTTTCGTTAGCTATTTACACACTGATTTCAAAGCCAGTAATTCACTGATAACAGATAGGCTATATGCAAATCATCAGATGCATTTGAAATTTCACTATAGAATACATGTTACATTAGCTTATGCCTTGCATGGTACACACACACACATGTATACCTAATGTTTAGTGTTGCCGTTATGCCAAATGTTTTCAATAAAACTCCATACACATACAAACAAGGACACACAAATGTTGGTTATGTTGAAATGTAAAGTTTAGAGAAAAACAAATAAATGAAATAAACAGGATTACTAACGGTGAAATCGTTTGATAACTCGTATAAATTCAACTTGCAATACCTACCTGAGAAAGCATTGAAAGTCGACATAAAAATGAAAGGTCGCGATACCCTTTGGGTTTTTACTCTCTCTCTCTCTCTCTCTCTCTCTCTCTCTCTCTCTCTCTCTCTCTCTCTCTCTCTCTCTCGCTATCGAATATTACAAACCGGGACATACTGAAATCAATTTTCCAAAATAAAGGATTAAAGTGCGAAATTCCGTTTCGGGAATGTGTGGGTTATTTTCAAAATGTCACAAATAGACATTTATTTTAGATCGGTTATTAAAAGTTAGAGAAATATTTAGTGATCCCACGCAAATGAAAATCCCACGTAATGGAACAGTTCCAATCTGAGTGAAAGCAAAATTGCCAAGTGTTGAAAGTGAACGGAATTTCATATAACTCAAATTTCTCATTGTTTTGTCATGGATTCGTATATTGGATTCTATTTCTGTTTGCTAATCTATTACAAACTCCTTTCTGTACTTCTGCCTGATTCTCTCTCTCTCTCTCTCTCTCTCTCTCTCTCTCTCTCTCTCTCTCTCTCTCTCTCTCTCTGCGCTTCTAGTTTCTTTGATATTTGTATGCAGATTCGGCAGAATTCTCATTATTAGTATTTGGTGTACTGACTTAGATAATTAATATTATATTGCACATATATAATATATATATATATATATATATATATATATATATATATATATATATATATATATATATATATATATATATATATATATATATATATATATATATATATACATATACACACACACACACACACACACACACACACACTATTTCATTCCTCGATAAATCACGAAAGAATATTCATATTCAAAGTATTTACGAGCCCCTTATATCCAAATAACATATATGTCATGCACATTTTAGATTTTATATATTTGTTGTTTATCCCAATTCACCACGTTTAAAATGACCAGGAATATAATTGATAAATCGACTGAAAATATAATATAAAAAAGTCATAAGTTTAATATCTTGCTGTTATGTAAGGTTAACATTATATTTTATTTTTTTTTTACAAACATAAATGAAGCTCTTACTAGCTTTCAACTCATTACACATGTTGTGTATTTCAGTTAAAGAATCATCAACGATTAGCCATCGAATATCTCGATATTCAAAATTCGGATCTGTTGTTCAAGGAGTACTTGTTTCACTCCAATGTATGATGAAACTTCATACCGAGCCACATGCTGACGAAATCGTATAGGCTAACTGCAGTTCTTTATACTGTATTCGCAACCAGGCTCAGGTTGCCACATCTACCTTTGTTTCTTTGTACGGGAATGGGCTTCTTAGTCAGAATAACGAGAGAAGTAAGAGGGAAAAGACGAAAAGGAGAAGAAGGAACAGAGGATGTGAGGAAGATCTGAATATTCGAGTATCGATGCGATTTGCCGCCAATTTACAATGGAAGGTAGACTCTTGAGAGACTGTTTTTCATCAGAATGAATGTATTTATTGAAAAAGTGTTGAAATCAAACATCTCTAACATATCTACGATTCAAAAAAGAAAAACATATTTAATGATACATATTGATATTACTGACTTCTTCTTCTTCTTCTTCTTCTTCTTCTTCTTCTTCTTCTTCTTCTTCTTCTTCTTCTTCTTCTTCTTCTTCAACGGAGATAATAAAACTTTTCCAGGTAGGAATTAACGCCCAAATCCTGATAATTTATGAAATATTCCCATTTCATGTTATGAACGGTGAGATACTTGAAAATCAGATAACGTAACAATTTTAGAAAATTCTTGTCGTCAGTTTTGTCAAGGTCACGGACGACTGAAAAAGATTTATATTTCTAAAGGATTGCTATGTTTTCCAGTTACCTAGAAAGCCTTGTGAGAGAACGCCTTTCTGTCAAATTTATTTTTATTTCCTTTTTCATTGTGCATTAAGGCCAACATCAAACAAAGCTTTATAATTTATTTTTATACTTGTTATTTGTTTTAATTAACTTTACATACAACTGTTAGACAGTACATTATATATATATATATATATATATATATATATATATATATATATATATATATATATATATATATATATATATATACACACACACACACATATAATGTACTGTTTAACAGATGTATGTAAAGTTAATTGAAACAAATAACAGGTATGAAGGTAAATCATAAAGCTTTGAGAGAGAACGTCTTTCTGTCAATTTTTTCCCTTTTTCATTGTGTATTAAGGCCAACATCAAACTGAGCTTTATAATTTATTTTTTTACCTGTTATTTGTTTTAATTAACTTTACATACATCTGTTAAACAGTTCATTATATATATAAATATATATATATAATATGTATTTTTATATATATATACAATATATATATAATGTATATGTATATATATATATATATATATATATATATTTATATATATATATATATATATATATATATATATATATATATATATATATATATTATTTAAAGCACATTCGTAAAGATATAAAATTTACAAGGTTTTTTTGTGTTAAGAACAATTACTGTGATAAGAATTTATCCTACAAAGAAACCAGACACATTTCACCCTCGAAGATGAAAAGATTCTTCATCTGATTTTGCTGGAAGTGAAAAGTGACCCCATTTCATGAATCATCATTGCCGGTGCTGTTACCGATTCATTCATCTTGTCGGGGCTGCAGGTGTCAAAATTATGAATTTTCATTCGAACACTAAAGTATGATACATTTCTAAACAGCATCAATCTTTTCGTTATCTGTTCTGTTCATATGATTCCTCTTTGATTTTCTGTACATCTTCATATTGCTTCGCTTTTCTAAGGTAGTTTTTTCCAGGCAATAATCTACAAAGGACGATGATAATAATAAAGCAAGAATTACGCTGGCGTTAATCAACATGTAAAGTAAATACAATGGTTTATGGAATTAAAAGAATAACAGTATCGTTCTGTCAACAATGTTTGATGTTCTATAGCTATATACCTTCCTAGTGTATGTCCGTTTTCATAAGAATGCCACGAACATTTAAAAAAATTCTAATAAAAGACAATAAGGAAATTGACGCTCCCGTTACACAAAAATCCAGATTTTTTTTTGTGATGAAATAAAAGCAATATTTTTCAATTAAATCCTGACTCATTAGCCATCAATAGGGTTTCTGGCTATTCAATATGTGGTTAAATTACAGAAGTCTATAACCCTTCTGTTCAACGAAACTCCTGTTAATTAAATGTCAGCTTTAATTAGAAAAAAACAATAAAGGGGATTTTTTTTATAGAATATCCACACTAATTAGTGTTAATCAGCAGAGATTTAATACCATTTCCATTTCGGTACGGCATATGTACATGTAATGAATTGTTTTACAATCATAATAGTCGGAGCATTCTCTGACCAGAAAGACCTATATAATTTTTGTCATTTAGGAGGAACTGCAAACTTAGTAAAACCAAATTGCCTTATATTAATATATATTAAAATTTCAATTCAATATATTTTACGATCAAGTCACTTTTATTTTCAAGGAAAACAGTTTAGGTATATATGGGAGCCCTGATAAAAATGATTGCTATTTCTTGCATTTCACTTAGATTAAATCCAGATTAAATCCTTATGAAATTTGCATACTTACTCTATTCTTCACTAATAAGGAAAGGAACACGTGCAGGAAGAACAAAAGCATACTATGAACTCCAACATGAAGGATTTGACCATTTTTGTTTTTATTTGGAGATACGTAAATTTTCTGGCCATATTTATGAGATTATGCAAATGTACACGTCCCCAAGTAATGAACTGTTGACTACCAATTCATAACATTGCGTAGAGTGGTAGTTATATATACACTGACTTGAAGGATGTTAACGGTAATCCCAATTATTTCACAAACACGCACACAAACACATACACACAGACACACATACATACATACACACATATATATAAGGGTGCGGCATAAGTAACGCCCTTTGTTTAAGTGGAACAAAATTAAAGCCTTTTTGATTATCCTTTATTTTTTCGAACATGAATGTATTGCCACAGGTTAATAGATTAATATATTATATTAACAAAATTAATATAATGCTTATTCGGTTTAATAATGTTCAATACAAATGAAATCAAACCAAATTTAAGAAAAAAAATAAAAATTACAAAAGATAAGAAGTTTTAGAATTTAGTCATTTATTTGTAGTTCATTGGACTTTTCTAAGCTTGTTGCAACAACTGGCCTACCCGCTCTTTGAGCATCACTTACACTTCCTGTGGGTTCAAATTTTCTAAGCAAGCTTGTGATATTTCGGCTTTGCACCCTTGGGATGTTAAATTCAGCTGATAACAATCTTGCGGTTTCAGCACCATTTTTACTGTTTTGATAGTACAATTGAATTGCTTTTACTCTTTGTTCCTTTGTTAATCTCATGGTTGTATAAAATATCTGAAAAAATAAAGATTTAGCAAATTAATTAAAGAAAATAATAAAGAAAATATACATTATAAGATATAAAATTAAAAATGGAGTTACTTATGCCGCACCCTGTATATATATATATATATATATATATATATATATATATATATATATATATATATAGTATATATATATAATATATATATATATATATATATATATATATATATATATATATATATACTGTATTTGTGTGTATGTAATTTTGTTTGTGAAACAACCAGGATTGCTGTTAACATTCTTCAGGTCTGGGTATATATTACTGCGACCTAAGAAATATTATGAAATGATAGTATTGTGTATACATACAGACACACACACACACACACACACACACATATATATATATATATAATATATATATATATATATATATATATATATATATATATATATATATATATATAAATTTACTAACAATGAAATAAAAAAAATATCGTGCACTTCAAAGAGAAAAATATTTAGATAATCAAATATTATTGCGACTGTCACGCGTGAATCATGTACATTATAAGCCTTTACCTTTGTTCTATTCAAAAAGAGCATTATAACGGATCATAGTTAATCAGATTTTATGGTAAGGTATAATCTCTTTATAGATATTATTGAAAAAGACCGAAACGCTTTAATTGATAAATTGTCATAAAGTTATTATATTATATAGACTTTTAATGAATAATCTTATCCCTGTTTCGAAAACTATAATTAAATATTTAAAGTATATACTACTTCCATGAATTTCATTACGGGACTTCTTCCGAAGTATTATCTTGTAGTCCTTAAGTGAACTCAATCATTCGTATTTATTGAAGAAAAATTTTGCTTAAAAATTACAACTTTTATGCCTTTCCCTCTAACAAGCCAGTGACCCTCACCCACTTATTTACATTGTTTCTTAAAATGCCACTTTAACCTTTCCTTAAATGGAATTTGTTGAACGTATACGGAAATGAAAGCCTCTTTGAGATTTTTATTTTCGTATATGTTTAAGAACTGCAACCTAATTATAATGCAATTCTAATAATTTACAATTCCGGTAAGGGACCTGCTTGTTACTAAATACATTTTCGAAACAACTCAGCATCTTCCAACAACGTTCAGTTCTTTGGTAAAGTTCCTTTAATGTTTGGACCCTCCGTTTGTTTTCTCCTTTTAAACTCAGTTGAGGTGTACCTTCCCGATAACGATTTTGTATCAGGTTGGTAAATAAAGCGAACGGAGCTATTTTCATTGCTGTATATATATATATATATATATATATATATATATATATATATATATATATATATATATATATATATATATATATACATTCATACATTCACATACATGTATTATATACATATATATATATTCATATATGGAAATCTTAATGAATAAAAAGAAACATTAATAAAAACATAAAAAAAAAATTAATTATATACACATATATATATATATATATATATATATATATATATATATATATATATATATATATATATATATATATATATATATATATATATATATATTTTGTGTAATATTTTTTGCTTTTGTGTAGTTCTTAAAATTTTTCTTTTTATTCATTAAGGTTAGCATATCTTAATTTTTAAAACTAGATTTTACCTGGGAAGATATTAAAAAGAGTAGTGTCTGTGATACTGAGACTATAATATAGTGATCTGAAATATATATACTTTTTGTTTTTTCAGGCAACTTTTATTTTTCTACCGACAATTTTTGCTATAATCAGTATCATTTAAGATAACTATCTTGTATTTGTAATATAACTGAACTACTTAAAAGAAGAAACGAAGTTTTTGTTTTCGAATGCTCTGTCCCAAAACGAGAGTCCTGAAACGAGAAATCAGAGTAATAAATTACAAGAGATATTGTGTAGTATATTCAGCATATTAATGATAGTTATGTAAGAATATCCTTGTAATGTCAGATCTCACAAATGTTAATGATTTAGATTGCTTAACAGCGTAATTTAGAATTATTATCTTTCTTAAAAATAGCGTAGTAGCGGGAGAGAGAGAGAGATTCACGTTAGACCAGATGTTCGAATTGTCATCACGAGCGATAAGCGTGTTGACAGATAAGCACACCGTCGCCGTAAGTTTATGCCTCAGTCAAGAGGTAAAGGAGGCTCGCGAGCTCTTTGTGTTTCAAAACATGCCAGTCATGATTAGCCACCTGCTGGCTTTGTCCGAAGCGATTTCCTAAGTCACGTATTATCGTCATCTATTATCCTGGTCGTGTTCATGTGACGGGAAGTCCAGAAGTTCTAGAATATTCTTTTGTGGATCTCGGCCTCAAACCGTTTTAGAATGGTTCTTTTGTATCTCGTCCCCAAAATGCCTTAATAATGACATCATCTAATTGTGTTGCTTCTAGCTGGAATTCTAAAAATTTGCTCATTCTGATTTCAAAAACCTTTTGTGTGGTTCTCTCTCTCTCTCTCTCTCTCTCTCTCTCTCTCTCTCTCTCTCTCTCTCTCTCTCTCTAATAATGAGACAATCACAAACAAGGAAGCAGTTAAAGACCTTGGTGTGATGTTGAACAGGAATATGTTATGCAATGATCAAATAGCAATTATATTGGCAAAATGCAAAGCAAAAATGGGAATGTTGTTCCGGCCCTTCAAAACAAGAAAAACTGAACACATGATTATGCTTTATAAAACGTACGTACATAGTCCACTTGAATATTGCAATATAATATGGTACCCACACTACCAAAAGGATATTGCACAAATAGAGAGTGTACAAAGGACATTTACAGCTAGAATAGAAGAAGTTAAGGACCTTAACTACTGGGAAAGACTACAATTTTTAAATTTATATAGTCTTGAAAGGAGAAGAGAATGCTACATGGTAATCCAAGCATGGGAACAGATAGAAAGAATTACCGAAAATATCATGGAGCTAAAAATATCAAAAAGAGCAAGAAAAAATTACCGAAAACATCATGGAGCTAAAAATATCAAAAAGAGCAAGCAGGGGTAGATTAATAGTGCCAAAAACTATACCAGGAAAACTAAGGAAAGCACACAGGACATTAATCCACCACACACCAGCATCGATAATGCAGCATCTATTCAATGCGCTACCAGCTCATCTGAGGAACATAACAGGAGTGAGCGTAGATGTGTTTAAGAATAAGCTCGACAAATATCTAAGATGCATCCCAGACCATCTAAGACTGGAAGATGCAAAATATACCGGAAGATGCATTAGCAATTCTCTGGTAGACATCAAAGGTGCCTCACACTGAGGGCCCTGGGGCAACCCAAACGAACTGTAAGGTCTGTAAGGTAAGGTCTCTCTCTCTCTCTCTCTCTTCAAAAGAGAGAGGTTATTAACTTATTTATGTGGTCATTGATATTAATCTTAGTTTTTGAGATCTGATAACTATAGCAATTAGTGTTTCGTTGGTAATGGCCCCTATCAAAAAGTGTGTTTTGGTGAATTTCAAGCAGCTGCAATTGGGGTAATCTTGTGAAAGCTTTCACAAGCTTAGGTAAGGTAAGGTGACTTTTACTTATTATTACCATGGTATAATAAGATCAATATAATAACAGATTTTTGTTTTGGTGAATTTATACTCCATTTTCATTTTATATCTTGTGTATTAGTGTGTTCTTAATGTCACCTGAATTGTTTGATTCTTCTTGAATTATTTGTTTAGTTCTTCGTAAATTTAAGGGATCTTGCCTAAAACCCAATAATTTTTAAAAATTTGATTTTGAAAAAAAATTCTATGGCTTCGTATAGGGTTCTTTCCAGAAATATTATGCTAAAATTTGTGATTTAGTTATGGCCTAAAATTAACAATAACTATATACCCATAAAACACCAGTTAAATGATTTAGTCTGGTATAGTTTTTATATATATTACGAAAACTTCCTTTGAAATGAAATGTATAATGTCAATAATATCCTGGCACCTTTTTAGTTATTCATTTACGTCATACCATGATTTTTGGCGAGAGTTGCCTATCAAGCTAGAAGCACACGTTTTTCATGCTCGCTAGCCTTGACTGAACTCTGTATTTTCTGCGGTGTTTTGTTTTTCAATGCCTAAAAGGTCCAAGAGTTCACTTATGCTTCTAGAATGCGGAAAAGCCAAGTTAGAAGAAAGAGTTCAAGAAATTAGTGCCATAGAGGGAATGGAGCGACAGAGAGAGAGAGAGCTGTCGCCCATCAAAATTTCTTGACCAGAGACCAATCCACCCCTAAACTCCTTTTTATTTGTTGTCACTACCAAAGGGCAAAGATATTTTAGAAAAGTAGCTCGGAGGCTGATATTATGATCCTGAAAATAAAATTTAAGTGAAGCAAGACTTGATGAATTTTGAATCACGAATCCCTAATTGTGAATGTAAGTAATTCCCAGGATCCATTTAGGGATGGATTTAATTAGGCAACTTTACCCTAGAGTAAACCTTGCAGCAAGATCAGACAGGGGACCAGGAACCTAAAATTTATAAGAATGTGTCTTAGGCACATAAATAATCAATTAATATTCTTATTTATAATCATTTTGCATTAATTACTACCCAAAAATAAAAATTAAAACCATAGAATTAATTGTAACACAGTCTTTGAAGTCCCTTTTACTTTTTTTATGTAACTAAAACTTTGAAGGCCCGTTTCTCAAAACATAAGTTTTTCGCCTTTAAAATGCATCTCTCCCTTAGTATTGGACCAATCTAAATGAAATTTTAAATATAACATGGGGAAACATGGTAGATTAAAACAAAGCCGGGGATTTTTGATATTTTGAGTTTCTGATTTTTGCAGTTTTTTCTGTAATTTTTCCGGGAAAATTTCATAAAAAAAAATTCATATCTCGAAAAATAATTGAAAAATCAAAAATCCCGGCTTTGATGAAGGTCCATATGTGTTTTATTGGTTCAAATCTCATCCCTTAAAACCAAAAAGCAAAGGAGGAGAGCATTTTGAAAATGGCCATTTTTGAAAAATGCTCTGTCACAAAACCTAAGGTCACTGAACAAAATTTTTCCCAGAAGTTCCACACAATATCCTTTAACAAACCCCTATATATCAACAACCTGTCATTAAAAAAGTCGGAAACCGGCCGATCCCCTTAACACTTTACCTTATTTTATAATTTGCAATCTCTTACTTTTTCAGATTTTATATAGTGGTGATTTAACATTTATTTACTTAACATCTTCTTAAGTGTTTCTTAATAATTTAACATTGCACACTTGGTTTAATTTTCATTTACTTAGATTTTCTTCTCAAATCTTAAGTATTTCTTAATAGTTTAAATTTTGCTTGATCAATTTAATTTCTTGATAAATTAACAGTTGTGATTTGATTCAAGAATTGATTAAATTTTGTGTTGTTTTAATTTCAAGCAATAGTAATTTTTTTTTCTTTAAAAGTGAGATTGGGAATTCTGATTATAAGTTAAGAATTTAAAAATAGATTTTGGTATTTAAATTTTTTACAATAGTGTTTCATTTACTAACCACCAGTGATAGGATTAATTGTGTGCATAAGGCATAGGGATGAACATGTTTTGTTCCTTCAGTTTTGGTGATGTGACTTTAACTTGGGGAGATAGTCAAAGTTGTTTGATGGAGTGATGCCCTTTTACTTTAGTATATTTCTTGTTTAAATGTTAATACCACACACTTGTTTTGATAAATTTAGTCTGATTTCTCACATGACTGGTAAGGTTTTTAAGGGATCACTGTTGCCTTTAGAGTACTCAGTCGTAATTTTATTGTTATGAGAGTTCAGGTATCTGGCCGAAGCGAGGTAAATTTTTGAATTCTATGATCAGTTGTGTAATAACCAGGTACTTGGAACACTTCGTGACCATATACTTTTTGTTTTTAAGCCAATTTTTATTTTTCTATCAACAATTTTTGCTATAATAACTATCATTTAAGATAACTATTTTGTATTTGTAATATAACTCTAAACTACTTAAAAGAAGAAACGAAGTTATAGATTTTGAATGCTCTGCCCCGAGGAGGCTGAGTCCTGAAATGAGAAATTCAAGTAATAAATAAATCCTGTTTTTAGGCTGTCAACTATTCACTCTACGTTTCCTATATTTGAAATGATTCAGTTATCTACATTAGACGGTAACAACTAATCGTATGATTGAATGGTATTTAAAATCCTTTTACCATTATTTAGGAATATGAAAACTCAGTAGCTGCAAACATCAGAGAATAAATTAAGGTTTGGGAAAACGCTTTGGCGAAAGGATTGAACCTTTTAGCGTGAAAAAAAAAAAAAAGCTCTTTAGCCTGTGAAATTCCCGCCTTCTTTTAAGAGGAGGCTCAAAAGCCTAAGTGGAGAGACGTGCAAGTCCTTTGAAGCTTCAGGAATTACAGTGATAGTCAGCCATGAAAAGAAATCTGCATCCGAAATGACTGACCTGGGAGGGAAATTTTCATTCCTTCCCATCAATTTGCAGAGATAAAATGCTATAAGTCGATAATGGTATGATGGCTGAGTGGGAACTAAAAATTGGAATTAATAAATAATTCAGCATATACTCAGGTCTCCAATATGCCATTAGGTTTTCACTATATTTCTTATCTTATAATCTATCTGTATATCATGTATCTGTGTTTTTGATAATTTTGCTCTTTGGGAAAATAATACCCACAATTATGATATATGTCCTATTCGGAAATGTTGATATTTCAGATAAAAAACACACTGGTTGAGTTGGTTTTCTTTAAAAAGATAAGTAAAACTTGGTTTCACTGGATTTTTTTCGTTTGAAAAGAAAAGATTGATTAATAATAACTTGCACATAAAATGCCGTGTTTTAAAAGAAAAAAATTGAAGTTCATTGGAAAAGCAATATATAAGTTGGTTAGATCATTCAGGAATACGACAGTAAATGTGGTTGTTATTGGGTACAGAACAGAAAAGGGTGTAGACTGGCATAAGTACTAGCTTTCACACGGCTTTTTAAAAACATTTAAGCATCCGAAAGCAACAGTCTGTAATAGAACATTCTGCAATAGAAAAAATAATATTAGCATCGTTTCTGCCAGAAGATGGCACCTAAACTTTGTGTTTTATATGCTATATATCACGGCGTTAAAGCTATTAAATTGAAGAAGTGTTGTTTGAGGAGTCGTTTTATGTCATATAGTATTTACAGAGATATTTTATTGATATTAAGTGACGGAAAATCTTCCGTATTAGTTTAAAAATTAACGCCAGGTACAACTTTTGTCAGGATCTAAAGATCGAAGACTTTGGTGGAGGCTTCTCGAAGACTTGATTATGATTTGTTTGTTCTCCGTTGAATGAAATTATATTATAAATCATGAACCTTTAGAAACACCAGACGCTATTGGACAGTTTTCCAGCAATTTTTTGTTTTGTTTGTGAAGCAGTGAAGTTAGAAACAACTGGTGTAGATCATTCCAAGTTAAAACAATCGCTGCAATTTACCCGCATAAAATTTACAAAGGTCCAAGTCAGCTGGCTGAGAGACTACTGGAAAATAGTAAATAACAGGATTAAATGACCCTTGACACAATTATAATTCTCGTTTTCATAATTTAAGTAAATTCTAGAAAACTAAATGTTGAGAAAATAAAATTTTGAAAGGATAAAATTTACAATTTTCTTTTAGTGCCATAAAAAAACTTAAACTGCTTTAGAAGGCATTGTTGATAGCGAGTAGATTTGTAAATTTACTGGTTCCTCAGTAGAGCCTGAATATGTGACTTAGAAACTTTCTGATGGATGCAAATGCGTGAAATTAAGTCCACCTCTTAGCAAATAACCCCCAGCAAGAAGTCCTTGGTAATGAATAATATTAGTATAAAGACAAAACATAAATTTGAACCTGGTTGATTTATAGAAAAAAAAAATATATATTCTTTAAACAATAACGAACAAATGTCACGAAATAATTCAATTGCGAGTTATTTTCATGAAGGTGATATTGAAAGGATTTTTTTTTTATTCTTAATGTGAAATAATCTACAATATAATACGAAGAGAATGAGATCAGATATCACGGAATTCCATTATATCTTGGAAGGGAGATCCTCTCTTTAATGGAGATAAATATGGCCAGTCTGTTTGCAAAGGGAAATTATACTTTTTTTATGAGCTCCCGAGACGCTGCTCATTGAAAGGATATAGAACACATTTATTCTCCTCTTTATAGGGTCGATTCATCGCCTCTCCAGAGAGTTAGCATCAAAAGACTCTGATAATACGTTTATACGTTTTCCTTTTTTATTCTTTGTACATTGTTTCGCATTTCTGATGAATTTTTGAATCATCGTCAAATTGCAACATTGAAGAAGTTATCATTGCTTTATTGGTATACATAAGTACGTTCATACTTACGTATGTATGTCCGTGCATGTATAGACACACACACACATATATATATATATATATATATATATATATATATATATATATATATATATATATATATATATATATATATATATATATATATATATATATATATATATATGTGTGTGTGTGTGTGTGTGTGTGTGTGTGTGTAGGCCTAGATCTGATAGGTAACAAAATCATATTAATTTTTTTCGTGAAGATGGTAAAATTCAAAGCGGAGAAGCAGGAATTGCACCAGATATTGTAAAAATCCATAGTCGAAAAGTTCAGTGACCTATATTTCCCACAGTATTTATTTGTGTCATTCTTTTTCGGTGTAGCTCATTTATTCATGTAGGAGATATAGCTTTCTTTATATCTACTGACAAGCGCGTTTTTATTAAATACAAGATCAGCTGGATTGTATCAGGATATGCAATTATACTGTAAAAGGTGTGAGAGAGAATGACTACGTAATGGCAAGTTTCATCTATGAAACGCTGAGTGTCCGATTTTACCACGAAATAAAATTGGTGAAATAACTTTTAACTATACGCGAAAATTTAATTTCTTGATTTATTTACCAGTTCCTCCTCCAAGTCTTCTTCTTCCATCCCTTTACTTTGAGTCTCCTGCAATCTGCGTTGCCTCTAAACTTAATATGTAAATGAACCATGGGAATGAGATTAAAGCTCGCTTCCTTTGTCGGTGGATTATTAAGAGATGAATTTATGTCTTAATGAGTAATTTTTAAAGGGACGCCCAATTATATAGTGAACAGGGAGGGACCCCCTATTAAAGTCTATTTGAATAATATGCTAAAATTCGACAGCGACTTCACCGGCTTAACTAGAAAACAGTTTATTGCTTTTGGACTGATTTCATATTTATAAAGTTTTTTTTTACTGTCATATACTGTTTTATTCAAGGATTCAGTATATATGTATGTATGCATATATGTATATATATATATATATATACATATACTGTATTTATATATATAACTAGAAAACAATTTATTGCATTTGGACTGATTTGATATTTATAAAGTTTTTCATTATACACTGTTTTATTCAAGGATTCAGTATTTATTATATATATATATATATATATATATATATATATATATATATATATATATATATATATATATATATATATATATATATATATATATATATTATAGGTGTTTGTGTTTGTGCGTGTACTTGTGTGTCTTTGTGAATCAGGAATTTACGTCTGTGAAATATGTGCTCATGTGTTGTTGGTTAGTTCCGTGTATATATATATATATATATATATATATATATATATATATATATATATATATATATATATATATATATATATATATATATATAAAAATATATACATACTGTATATATATATAGTATATATACATATACATACATACATACATATATATATATATATATATATATATATATATATATATATATATATATATATATATATATATATATAAAACAATACAGTTAAAATGTAGTTAGTAATATTTCTCCAAATAGCTTCCATTCACAAATATCGATTTGATGTTACGAAAACAAACAACTGTCTGTATCCAGCATTCGTAATCCTAAAATCTCCCACGGAGTCTCCTGATCCGAAGGATTTTCTTTCCCTGGCAATTGAATTCTAGACAATTTAGTCTCAGCAGGACTGGCAACATTCCCCATTGTTAACCAAATCAAGAGATATCGACAATTCAGTTCCTGTGCTAATAGGGGTTCCTTGGCATTCGTTACTCCTGGGAATTTGTCCCGACGGATTTCAACTGGAATGCATTTAGGTCTGTGAGTGTATCATTTGGTATATGAAGAGAAAAATGTATGTGTACATGTATGTGTGGAGAAATTATTTTTATTTTAATATCACTGTGAACTCACATAAAAGCAGGTAGATGAATATAGGACCAATAACGTCATTTCTGATTTAACAGTATTTTTCTCATTAGTCGAATTTATTAATAAAGGATTTTTTTGCTAATGACGATTTTATGAGAGAAAAAAAAATAAGGCTATTACCGCATAGACAAAGGCCGTGATTATAGATAATATTGACTAGGATGCTAGTGAGACTTCATTTACATTTGGGTTCATTTGCATACTAGCACGCGTGTAGCAAAACAAAAAAAAAAAATTCTAAACTATTAAACACTGAGTGTTTTCTGCTCGTGGAAGCAATAGATTTCCATCGAATTTATTGAACTGTGCATTTAGGGATAAAAGGAAATATACAAAACTCATGTATTACAAATAACCTTGAATAAGTACTTTTATAACGTTACCGGAAATAGTTTAATGTGATATTAGAAAAATGCTCTACTCACATACCTGTATATATATATATATATATATATATATATATATATATATATATATATATATGACATTTTTTATCACACCGTGATTTATATACAATCATGAAGCTACAAATGTCGCTTAATATCAAATCCACGCTACCTCGGGAATATCCCCGATGGGGAATTATCACCGAAGGGGAATTTATAAGTGATAAATGGACGGGCACTGCCGAGTCTCGATCCCACGACACAGACGCGCCATCCAGCAACTCCAGTCGGGGATATTCCCGAGGTAGCGTGGATTTGATATTAAGCGACATTTGTAGCTTCATGATTATACGAATATATATATATATATATATATATATATATATATATATATATATATGTGTGTGTGTGTGTGTGTGTGTGTGTGTGTGTGTGTGTGTGTGTGTGTGTGTGTGTGTGTGTGTGTGTATATGAAAGTAAATGCAAAGAACTGAGAAAACAGAATGAAATGTTACTTACGTAAATCAAGGTGAGTATTTTCAATAATACTTGATGTAATGGGTCAGTGAGTTACATGCTGCATGGAATGTTCTTCCAGAAATATATTCAAGTACTTAAAAAGTTGAATGCATTCATGTCCTCCCATTCCTTAAGTAAATTACTGTGCGAAGTAATTCTTCCTGGGTTCTTTTAAAATTAGCATACGTTTCTGCTTAGACCACATGCAACTACGATTAAAGTGTAATGAACGATAATTTCATTTGTTCCTCAGCCGAGTGCCGGTCATGTTTCTAATTACGCAAGTGCCTCATTATCACTCCTTAAACGTGGTCATTAAAAGTTTCTTTAGAGGAGAATCTCTCTTATCTCGCTTTGTACGAAATGGCTGCAGGAACTTCTTCGTGGAATTCGTAAGAAACTGGCGCTGTTGAATTCATCTGTTTTTTCTCAGGAAATGAAACTTCTGATAATAAAAAGGAAACAGTGTAAACCCTTAGGCAGGACATGTTTTGCCTGAAATCAGTGGGAAAGCTACAAGAATTAAAAGAGAATGAATGTAAGAAGATTGTATTTAGTCAGTGTACTGATATATATATATATATATATATATATATATATATATATATATATTTATATATATATATATATATATATATATATATATATATTTATATATATATATATATATATATATATATATATATATATATTTATATATATATATATATATATATATTATATATATATATATATATATATATATATATGACATTTTTTATCACACCGTTATTTTTATACAATCATGAAGCTACAAATGTCGCTTAATATCAAAATGACCCCTGCCTCGGGAATATCACCGATGGGGAATTATCACCGAAGGGGAATTTATAAGTGATAAATGGACGGGCACTGCCGAGTCTCGATCCCGCGACACAGATACGCATCCAGCAACTCCAGTCGACGTTACCACTGAGCTATCAAGAGAGGTATAAGTTATTGCTGAGTCTGGTGTACTTTATTTACCCGTCGAGAGCGGGGAAATTGTACTTAGCTTCGGCATCAACCCACCTCCACCATGATAGTTCTTTGGTACGTTTGGAACACACAGCTCTTTTTATGAAATTTTTTTATCACACCGTGATTTATATACCATCATGAAGCTGCAAATGTCGCTTAATATCAAATCCACGCTGCCTCAGGAGTATCCCCGATGGTAACGTCGACTGGAGTTGCTGGATGCGTATCTGTGTCGTGGGATCGATACTCGGCAGTGCCCGTCCACTTATCACTTATAAATTCTCCTTCGGTGATAATTCCCCATCGGGGACATTCCAGAGCCAGCGTGGATTTGATATTAAGCGACATTTGTAGCTTCAATAATATATATATATATATATATATATATATATATATATATATATATATATATATATATATATATATATATATATATCATATATATATATATATATACATACATACTTGTATGTAAGTATAAGTATTGTAGACTTAACCTGAGTGTTATTTTTATTACCATATTTCACGTACATGGCAAGGGCAAAATAGAGACACATAAACAAAGACAAATTACAGAATATTTAAGGTATAATTATATCAGTAATAAGAAAATATTCAACTGCAGACCTCACTGGAGTCAATATTCGTTAAGTGAGCGCAAAATACATTTACACCATCCTTCGTTTGATCCATGTTTAGTAAAGAAATCGTTTTCACTTTTTCAATAATTTACAGGGAGAGAGAGCGGGTTCTTTCTAAAACGTTACCTCTGAATATCTTCATAAAGGAAACAGCAGATATTGCAACAAAGGAAAGGCAGATATAGCAACACTTTACTCTTTCAGCAAGTCATGCTCACTCAGGAACGGAACCATGACAACCATGCACAAATGGTGCCCTGTTTCATCGATAACACAATGGCAGCATCAACAGATAATCATCAGAAACGCGTCCTTTCCCAACTGAACGCATTTGCAATTTGCAATAGGTGGCAATTACGAAAGTTTCCTCGATACAGCATGCCTAATTGATTTGACTTCTCATGTGTCCGATCTATGGAGCTCTCTTTTATCGAAGTTTCCAAACTCGGCGTCGGTCCTTCGCTACGAAACATAAACGGTAGGCAAATATGAGCTTGAAAATTACCAAAAAGACTAAACGATAGCTTGATTCCACTGATACCATTGATCTAAGCCTGTGAATGTCATGGTTTGTTGACAACATCATGCAATCTGAGGTTGCCTTCCGGCATTGGGAAATTATGTTTCCTTGCGCTAATTTTGTCAGTTCCCTCTCCATTTCAATAACCACCACATAATCATATTACTGTATTATTTTCTTTCCAATATTTTACGTGTCCTTCGTCTGGACACAGATAAATATCGATATCAACCTATGGTATTATATATATATATATATGTATATATATATATATATATATATATATATATGTATATGTATAAATATATTTATTAATCTATATCAAAATTCTATTATAAAATCATTCATCAGTATCCCTCTCTCTCTCTCTCTCTCTCTCTCTCTCTCTCTCTCTCTCTCTCTCTCTCTCTCTCTCTCTCTCTCTCGTGGCACAAACCTTCCCAGAGAGGTAAATTTTAAATTTCAGGGAAAAGACATTCGTAGCGGTGATTTATTAACAAGG
>NC_089750.1:16985052-17007552 GCF_040412425.1 Macrobrachium rosenbergii
TTTATAAATATTAGATTAAATAAAACCTAATATTGCATTTCCTTTCTTGTGAGGAGAAATACCATCGGTGTCAACAATCCTCAGTGACTTTTTATTTGGATTTTTATGTTTACCTCAGTACATTTTATGTCAAATTACTCATTTTGACTGAAGATGAACCCAGAGAAGGGTTCGAAAGCTTTTGTAAAATTCAACTCAAGCCTTTAACAATTATATTATTGTGGATCCTAGGTTTAGAACATTGTAAAGTTTATAACAAAATCCCTTCTGATAACCTAGAGACACTACAGAAATTCTCATTACAACTATTCAGATCTTTTGATTTAGCACCTGAAATGTATGTTGGTATATATTGAAAAATTTCCATTAACTTTTTTTCCGAAAATAATATCTATATTAAAATCTAAAACGTGAATCTTTAAGTAAATTTTCCGGGAGAAGATATGTGCCTTTCAAAGAATGGAATATTTAAAACAGCAGGGAAGAAACTGAAACTGTAACAACAGCATGCAGTAATATTTGCTTCAGGAAAAGTAAAACTAATTTCGATTCTATGTTTGCCTTTGTGAACATTTGCCAAGCCTTCAGGGATTTTAATGAGGTTTTGGCAACCTATTTTAAGACCGGAAATCAAGAATCGTAATCTAAAAGCCCCTTAGTAAAATCGTCTGTATTGACAACGAGATAATTAAAAAGAGTGTTTACTTTACTTGAGGTTATTGACCGAAATGTTCGTTATTTTTTTCCAGGTCTCATTTGAGCATCCGATGCCTCGCAAGCTTTCAGAGCCTAAGGTACACATCGTAAAAGTTCTGATTTATTGGAATTCTCGATAAATGCGCAATCCTTTTGAGAGATGAGAATTTTTGGGGGCATAATTCTACTTGCATAAATTATTACCATTATTCCGCTTTCTTACTTGACATTTATCACAGACGATGAGGTGCAAATCCAAAAGATTTTTCTTTTTTGTAACAAAAAATTACAAGCGTATTTAATTTATGTTTAACATTAATTGTCTCCTAACTATTTCTTGACAGTAATAATGAATTGCCTCTAACTTTATTATATTGCGTAATTGTTTAATTCATTGTTAAGTGAAAAAAATTATTCTTTTAGTATTCTGAACTAAGACTGAACAAGACGGCTCTCAGATATTTTAGTCTTTAGTTATACTCTCTAATGAAGTAACTGACAAAAATAAGAAAAATGACACAAAGAAAATTTGCTCTAAAGGAAAGCCAGACTAAGTAAGATTCTCTGGAAAGTTCAGCAATTAGGTTAGCAAATATTCTATTTTCAAAACGATTACACCAGGTATTCTTATTTTCTTTGCACCAAGTAAAAGCATTGGTAGGCTTGTTTACACCCTCAAGGAGGAAATAATCAAATACTGACATTTCGGTCTTCTGAGATGGACTCTCTGTATTTGGTTTCAAAGTGAATAATGCATTTTTTTTAGCTATGCATCCCTCCAGAACTGAGGATACATGTCAACACTTTTTAATAACGCCAAGGCCCCTGTTCAATAGTGCACTAGAAACCGGATAAAAAATATCGATCGAAAAAGGTAACCTTTCTCTTACATTTTAAATTTGCTACGTAGACTATGAACTTGTGTACCGTCTTTTGATTAGAACTCTCATTTCCCATACCCAAACGTAACAATAGACGTAAATACCCCTTCACTGAATCGGAGTAAAGCCAGGAAAAATGACCAATGATTACCAGCTGTGTTGCTCGGGCTGGTGAGCTTACAATTATATACCTTCGATAAAAACGAATTTTTTTATACATTTTCCTGATACTTTCATGAAATCTTTTAGCAACAGACCAATCATCTTAACAGTGATGCTGTTTTACTTCTTTTAAGGAGATTATTATCTTGTTTTCCTTCAAGTTCAGTTAGTAATATAAATTTTTCACAGCATAATTTCATCTAGGCCTATTTACAATATCACTAAAACTTCAGAGATTCATGCTACGTAGCATTTTGCTCTGAAGAATGCGCCATGCACACATGGAAAATATGCTAAGAAGGATGAGAAAGAAAGAGACTGATAAATGATTTAATGAAAACTACATATTCGACTTCCGGAATAAACAAAAATTCGTGAAACGCAGAATATAAAGTACTGCAATATGAAAACATGACGGCCATTTTATTTCAATTAACTTTCAGATAAAAACGTGAGTGGGGAAAATAAACTAAGTAATTAATAGGTCTTCCTTCATAATATATACGACCTGATAAAGCTAAGTAAAAGGACTAACAAGTCCTGTACATTATATAGACATCGTTTAGTTTGGCACGCTGGATATTAAGAAGAAAAACGCATGACGTTATCGGCGTCGTTCAAAGGAGCTTACGAGCCATTCAACACGAACAGGCAATTTTCCTCACCGACCAATACAGTCAGCCTTTTATAGCTTTTATGGTATCCTTGCAGTGGGATAAAGCTACTCCTATAAGGCTTCATTAGGGTTTTTTTTATAATAATTCCATTACAACAAATCCTTTTGCATTCTGTTATTTATAAATGCACATATATTTATATTTATAAAAAAAATTGGCTTAAAACTAACTAAAGTTATTGAAGAACCAGTTATACAGCGAATACATACATTACAGTAAATCATGCATATTCATATCCAAGATTTTTTTTTTACAAAATAAACCTGTACATTTTTTTCTTCAACGCTTCAATAATTTTGAATTTCTGTGCCATTATTTTACCAATCAATTTTTCCCTCAATTTATGGTAATTGATGGAAAACGCAGTTGGGATATTACTCTTTTAATCAATGTCTGCACCCAGTATGTACTGATATTTAACTGTTTTTTTTTATTATTCAATAGTTTTATATTGATATGTGGGGTGCCATTGGTCTTATCATATGAAGGTTAGCTTTCAATGCGGCATATAGGAAATAAAAAGATCTATCACTGTAATTTCATAACTGAATTAAAACAATTGACCAATTATCGGTACCGGAATCGATAATTCAGATTTGGTGTTGTCGGTAAACGTTCTCGATGCGATTCTAAACGCTGCTCTTTAATTATTGGAATATGCAAATCGTCAAGTATTTCATCAAAGAGGATCGATGCGATATTGGTCATGAAATCCAGACGGTGGCTTTCTTTTTTTCACAAGGCACAATAAATTGTTTGTGTGTGGGACTTCTTGCAACTCGTTTACTTTTCTTAAGAATGTAATAATACAAAAAAATTAAACACGCTTTTATCAAAACGCACTAAAAAGTAAAAAAATTAATTTTTGAGACACCAGGATTTTCTTACAGTTAATAATTTTTTTTTATTGTAGTATTTCATTCCATGTTTGGCGCTCACGCTTTCATTTTTGTACACATGATTAATTGTAAGAAAATCCTGGTGTGTCTCAAAAAATTATTTTGCTTTTTAGCACATTGTAATAAAAGCGTGTTTAATCTTTTGTTTTATTTTACACTTAAGTCTTGACAGAAATTGTAACCGATTTATGATTGTAGCTAACGACATTGAACATAATATTCTATAATATCCTGTCGAGCCAAAGGTTTGAAAAATCCGTGAAGTTATTAACTTATTCTACTGAGTCAAAGAAGATATGAAATATCCGAAGAGTTATTCATTTCATACAAATTCTGAGATACTGGAAGAGGTCACCGTGGGGTCACTAGAGGTCACTGCTGACCTGCTGATCATATAAGGTTGTATTTTCACCAGGACTGAGTAACTAAGCAAAATTTCAAAAGATTTGACCCAGACAAACAAACAGACAAAAAAGCAAGCTAAATAAAAGCGTATAAAAATATTTTTGCCCTGTCTAATTCCAAAATTTTGTAGACGTATGCGTAGCCGCTAATTTATGTTAATTAGAAGACAACAACAGACATTCACATACACAAATAACTATTTCTGAAACAGACTTATGAGAAGGGTAGGCAGTGTGTTTTATAACATTATCCCGTAGAATAATTTTTAGTTTCTTTCTTTCTTTCTGCCAAACAGTAATCTGACTTACGGTTCCAAGAAAATTTAAACGCTCATAATTCAAACGCCTTATTATTTCCTTCATGTGTATTCGCTGTTGTCAGGGGGAAATTACATTCAGACCGCGGGTTAAAGATTAACAACAAATGGGGTAACTTTACACCACTTAAAAGACGGGACTCGTGGTAGAAATCGATGCATCAGAAATAATGTTAATGTCCAGCATGTACGTGTAAGAGAGAGAGAGAGAGAGAGAGAGAGAGAGAGAGAGAGAGAGAGAGAGAGAGAGAGAGAGAGAGAAGTGCTAGTAAGCTTCTGATTATACATCAAGTAACTTTTCCATTGTGCAGAGTTATCAAATTACTCCCCATTTCATGTTTTTCAGGGCGAAGAGTTGATTTGTACGTAATTAAAAAAAAAAAAATTACATTTTCTATGTTCAGAGACACGTTAGTTTAAACCATTTTATTTTTTTTTTAGTTTTTTTTCTCTTCTTTAGAATATAAGAAAAATATGACGGTGGCATTAAGTCACCTTTTATTACTTAAAAACTATATTATCTGAAATTTGTTATCTTTAGATTGATAAAAAACAAACCAACAAAATGCAAAGCTTTAAATTTATGTAGAGAGAAAATAACATCTTGCCCCAACTCTTTCATTCTCTCTCTCTCTCTCTCTCTCTCTCTCTCTCTCTCTCTCTCTCTCTCTCTCTCTCTCTCTCTCTCTCTCTCTCTCTCTGACCCCCAATATCTGAATATATCATCCTTTCATCCAAACCCCCAGCCCCTTGTCTGTCACCCCTAACCCCTAATCCCTAAAGCAGCATTGTTGCAGCCAGCGTGTTCCCCTATTCAAAAAAACCTTCAGATCGCGAGGCCCTCCTCCATCTGTTTCAGTTCAATACCTTCCACGGCGTCTCTTAGATTTGTTCCGGAGGCCCCCGAGGGGAAAAAAAGGACGTAGAGTAAACAAAAGGAACCTCCTCGCCAATGTTCATCTCTTAAACTTCTTTCGTATCGGTATTCGAGTCCGATAAAAACGTTACGCAACCAGCTGCAGTTTGATCTCGTTTCATTTCTTTATTTTCTTGGCTACTAAAATAATTTCTTTTAGGAGAAATGCCTTATCGTTATGAACTATCTCTGATAGGCAATAAACTAAATGAGTTTAGTATGAATGCCATTTGGAGGGTTATTATATTTGGTGGGGTAGCTAAATATTTTCTTTAAGTGATATTTGCATTTAAAAAAAAAATTTTTTTTTTTCAAAAACTAGGACGCGTATCTGATTAAGTTCAAGATACTGAATGCAATATCTGGTTTATAATAAGTCACACAAAAAAGTCAATGTTCATTGAGACCCAATAAATAAATAATTTGCCAGCTGAAAACTACATGCTATAAACAACATTTTTTTGTTTTTGTTGAGAAAAATAGGCATGAAATAAGTCTGGACAAAATCCAGATTCATATTTCAAAGCGCTGCTTGCAGTAAAAGAGGCAGAATGGAAGAAAAAAATTGAATTTAATTTTTCTTTTGCAACAGAGGAATTGCGTAACACCTGCAACAAATTACGTTTTCTAATTTGAAGGAAACTTCACATAAAAAACTTACATATTACGTCTATAGCCTTTGTTGATAGTCCGTCTATCTATCTGGACACAACAGCATGTAGTTCAATATCCAAATTGGATTGCAAAAGAAAAGGAGAAGAAGAGAGAGAGAGAGAGAGAGAGAGAGAGAGAGAGAGAGAGAGAGAGAGAGAGAGAGAGAGAGAGAGAGAGAGGTAAGATGCAGTGACTGCAAACATTGAAAGAGGTTTTTCGGCATCGCGTCGCACCCATTACGCACGCTACGCCGTTTACCCCACCTTCGCCTCCATTTTCCTGGTTCTGGATTAGGTTACTGAAACTGATCCCTATTCGCAGGTGGGTCGATCCGTGAAGTCTTACGGGATCAAAATACGAACCTTTCGGGTGCGAGTACGCTGCCCTACCACTGACCAACTCACGAACACACTCGCATGCATCGAGTGTGTTCGTGAGTTGGTCACACAGAGCATATATATATATATATATATATATATATATATATATATATATATATATATATATATATATATATATATATATATATATAGATGTGTATGTGTATGTATGTATATATAAAACATTCACTTCTTTACAAACATTTTTCTTTCAAACAGAAATACATAGTTGCATTTAATTTTTGTTTATTTACTTGCTGATATGGCAATATCATTAAACAGGATTTTTGTAGATGATGTTAAAAAATATAGTTCCAATTTGAATTTCTTAGGATCGGGTAGAGCCAGTTTTTATTCAGTTGCGAAGATGTGAGTTCATTATATGATTGTGAACAGTGGCGAAATCGTACAATTGTTGATGTTGTGATACTACCGCTTTAATATGTACTGTATTCTCATGGGAGTTACATGTTGCTGGACAAATCTTTGTCTCATGAGAACCAGGTTTATTTCAAACTTAATCCTTAGAATTCACATGGAGTCTGAATGCTGCATATATATAGTTCTCTTTGACAACTAGTGCGGTTATGCAGACAGTGGATAACACTGGACTGACAGGAATGTAGGAGAAGGAATGCATATCTTTACAATTTCGTTGAAATGAATAAGCCAGGTTCCCATTCGGAATAGTGTATGTAACATTACACTCGGAGATATATTTTATTATAATGTCATATGAATGAATAATATTTTCGATGAGAAATAAATGCCAATTAATAATTTCGTTTATTGCTTTTAGATTGAATGGGTAATGTCATTAGCTTTCAACAGATGATTTATAATTTGCCTGTAGTAAAAGAAAGGCTGAGTCTTTGATGGAAATGAACAAAACATTCTTATTTAATACATTTATCTTATAAGAAACGCACCTGCAGGGTTAAGCTAATCCGTCTTACTCCCTGTCGTTGACCAAGTTCAGAAATGGAATTTGAGTACTTAAAAGAATCTGTATAGAATAGAATGTATTATGTATCTATGTATTCATTTTTTTCTATATGCAACAGAGATATAGTCTACTATATAATTATGCAGAAATATGCTATCTTATCTTGGGCCGAGGATCGAGAAAGCACGTAACATCCTTACGATGCAAACTTTAGGTCTCAACCCTCTCTAATTCACCGTGATTTTTAGTTTTCTGTAAAAGAAAACTATTGTGCCGGCTTTGTCTGTCTGCCCGCACTTTTTTCAGTCTGCACTTTTTCGGTCCGCGGCTCATACAGCGTTATACCCAGACCACCGAAAGATAGATCTATTTTCGGTGGCCTTGAATATACGCTGTAGGGGCTGTACAGAAAACTCGATTGCGCCGAAGCAACTTCGGCGTATCTTTTACTTGTTACAGTTTGATTACATTAGCACTGGTATGAAATTATTTCTAAAAAATGGCCTTTAAAATATAGCGAGAGAAGTGGTACTAAATACCGTCTACGAATACCCCAATATCAAGTTCAGTATCGGGTATGAAAAGGGAAATCGCATTTACATATCTAAACAAAATCAGGGGAGTGGGTCTTATCAAAGGGTATAAATATCCCTTTGAATTTTTTTTCTTCGCAAATATTTGTGAGAAAATGATCCGGAAATTGTTTACGCTTTTTTAGAGTTATAAATTCTACGAGGAATAAAATCTACGACCCTGACTGAATTCTTGTCTCTAGGGAAATTATACGTTTTCAATTTGTGTTAGAAAATCATTTTTTCCTTCAGTGTTTTCAATATTATAAAAAAATATCATTTTAAGTTGTCAACAAATGTGAAATTAATTAGGCTATAAAATGTATCGTTTTGATATTTCATGAGTAAAAGACACTACCTCACAAAGTCCTTTTTCTTTGGGAATGATGTTACATATAAAGCAAATAACTTTGTTCCTGTCTCTTTAGATTTTTAACATTAAGGATATATATATATATATATATTTATATAGATTTTTAACATTTAGGATATATATATATATATATATATATATATATATATATATATATATATATATATATATATATATATATATATATATATATATATATATATATATATATATATATATATATATATATATATATATATATATATATATATGCATATGAAGTTTTTATCACACCGTGATTTATTTACAATCATGAAGCTACAAATGTCGATTAATATCCAAATTCACGCTACTTCGGGAATATCCCCGATGAAGAATTATCACCGAAGGGGAATTTTATAAGTGATAAATGGATCGGTACCGCCGGGTCTCGAACCCTCGACACAGTACCTTCCAACAGTAAACTTCGAAATTGGCATTATATTTACAAAGGGGGATAATGACGCGCAAACCAAATGTATCTTTCCAGAAAAATCGATAATTAAATATGAAATTGACACAAGAATTTTAAACGAGCACAAGAGGTTTCCTTGAGCTACCTAAAAGAAATATAAAAACGTTCATAAGCAAAGGTACCTTGAATAATATGTTATGGGCTCTGACTTCTTTTCTTCATAGACTTAGGAGTTATATTTCATTTTTTTCACTCGAAGAAAAAAAATTCATAAATGGCTTCTTTCCTAGGAACATTTAAAGAGATTCGCTGTTCACTTTCATTTTTGTTTTTGTTTTATAGGGCAGTAGTCGTTAATTGTCATAGTATACGTTTCAGTTTCATAGGAATTTAAACTTTGAATCGTGATAGGTCATATATCAATGGATTTTTCTATTAAGTATATTTTGATGCTTACAAGAGCACACATCTGAATGGGAATTTAATTGTCATGTTATAAATTGTGTTTGCACGAATAATTAATGTGTCCGTTACTGTGACATTATCAGGGAACGCTGTATAATTAATCATATTGTAACGGGATAAAACGCATTCAGTACAACATTCAGCTCTAAGTCAAATTATATATATATATATATATATATATATATATATATATATATATATATATATATATATATATATATATATATGTATGTATATATGTATGTATATATGTATGTATATATGTATGTATGTATGTATGTATGTATGTATGTATGTATGTATGCACTAGAGTGAGAGAAAAAGTAAAGGGGATAAATATATATCGGCAGGATATTAGGAAGAATCCACTCTGAGAACTGAAAATATGAGTAGATTAAATTTTACATAAGGAAAAATAATAATAAAAAAAATATTTATCAGTTTTTCCACACTGACATATCTTCCTCAGCCATAAAGCCTGATTGGTAGATTCCTGCAAAACCAATTCCACAAAAGTCACAGCCAAGTTTACTTCAAGGGAAAAAGGCTTCAACTAATGTCAGAATTTTGTGGACAATATTCTGTATATTAGCCTCCGGCTTCGACTTCTTATCAAAGGCCATTGGATGTTCGTCAGCAACTTATTGCTTCTCAAAAGAAGGACGCCGGATTTTCTTTCCTCTATCCTTTGTGCAGCCGGAGTGCCAAAGGCACTGGAGGAAAAAGTATAAAGAAGAGGAAGAGCACAAGAAGGAGGAGGAGGAGGAGGAGGAGGAGGGGAGATGAGGGTGGGAGGAGGGTAACGATATCTTCAAGGTAACCTTCGGCTGGTTGTTCACGACCAAAGCGGCCACGCTGAATTTCAAGTTGTTCATTCAGCTTTAAAATACAAGTTGCGCGAAAGTGTTTTTGGTTAGGTTTTTGCTTTTTATGGTGGTTCAGATTATCTCATAATGTGTTAAGATGGATGTCGCCGTTTCTCGAACTATAACTCTTTACCTCTCGTAGGCTTCAGAGGGACTTGACCTTCTGGGTCTCAGTAAGTCACTATAGGATGTTTGCCAGCCCGTACCCTTCCCCACCCTGTAACCACCTGGTACTTAATCCGTTGTTGAGTTTAACAAAGGCACAATATATTTTCCAGGATATAGGGCGAAATCTTTTCACAACCGTGGGATCGATCTCGGGACTATAGCTGGTGAGCCATGTTTAAGAACCACTGAGCAACGGGGGTCACTTAAATGAAATATTAACTGTTTTACAAATTAAAGGTCCGTCGATAATTGTGGAATTGAAAAGTATTCTTCGTTTGACAATTTCTTCCTTTTACCTAGGATGCATTACAAATGATATTAGTAAGGCTGATAGGCAAGTCTTTAGTATACGAATCGAAACACTTCATTATATTACTGTAGAGAGAATAAAACGAGCAGGCACATACACAGATTGAGTATAACGTAGTTTATCGAAAAAGTTTGCAAACTGAGAGAGGGAGAGGGAGAGAGCGAGAGAGACTCTGACTGAAAGTATCAAGTAATATCATACAATTATATGGGAATTTAGCAACATAAAATTTCTCCTTATTTGTTGGAAAGTAATGTTCCAATCCTGTAACATTCACTAATCTCTCTCTCTCTCTCTCTCTCTCTCTCTCTCTCTCTCTCTCTCTCTCTCTCTCTCTCTGTTTCTGTTTCTGTCTGCCTTTGTTTCTCTTTCTCCCCATAAATGACCTGAAGCGACCTTGGCAACCACCGCTCACCCTACCTTAAACAGGCTTGAATGAAATGCGAAATGACAGGCTGTTGGGACGACTAGGGGTTTTTAATTTCATCATAATTGCCAGTGAAAATGTAGGGACAGGGAATTATGAGGGTAATAAAAGCACATATGTTGGTAACACGAAAGTTTATACTTTTTTAGTTCCTTGTTCTTTTTTATTTTGCTATATAATGTCTCTGCCAAGTTTGGGGATAAAGACACAGACTGCATGTTTACTTGTTTACTTGTTTGACTTTTTTTCTTATAGAGAAGGGACTTGCTTCATTTCCTATCCTCGTTTTCTTATCTTTTAGAATAACTCTATAATTACTCGCAATGAGAACTTGAGTCATAAGGACAAATTTAGAGTATGTTTTGGCCGTTTTTCCATAATGATCTCATGTAATGTCAGTGGGTTGATGTGAAAAATAATACCAAATATCTAAAAAAAAAAAAATAGCATTTAACAAACAGGTTAACTACTGGTCAGTCTTAGAAACCGTTTATCCTTTAACAAACAGGTTAACTACTTGTCAGTCATAGAAACTTGTTCCTAAGGGATTCCACACAAAGGATTAAGTAGTGAAAGTATAAGAAAGGGGAAAATTCCTATCCATATGTAAAAGAATACATTTACCTTAAAGGAGCTCTTGATCTTATCCATCGTTAAATTTTAAAGTATAAAATGCGAAAACAATTTCCTGTCAAGATACAAATAACCGCATTACCCTAAAATTAGCACGAGATTTTTTTCCACGTATAAATTCCTTCCTTGATTTTCTTTCTTCCGGTTTGAATCCAATTTTTGGTCGTCCTGCACATGAAAATTCAATTATAAACTTCAGTTACAAATACACCGTCTTTCTCAGTTGTAATATAAATCAATCGAAAGCAAATTGATGAAACCCACTTACCAAAACAATTCATTTAAACCTTGTAAAGTGATCCAATTTCTCTTTCTTAGCTTCAGTCACTATTATTGATAGTGATGAGCGCCTTTAACAGAACACTTGTTTGCAAAGTGTTATGGTGGATGGACATCTTTAAGCACGAACATCGTCCCCTCAGTTGCGTGTTGAATTAGATAGTGTAACGAGATCGTTCTGTATACAAGGCTATTCTCTCGTCCAGTCAGCCGTATTACGGCACAGCAGTTGAAATAGCGTGGATTTGACTTACGTAAATACTGTAAATAATGAATTGAATTTTCAAATTAGATTTATACGATATGTTCGCATCGTCCTCTACATGTGTAGGAATGGTGCCACAATTCATGGTGAGAGTCAGCTACTGAAGTCAAAATCTTTCTAAAGCTTGGTCATGTATCTTTCGTTGCGTGGAACAATACTGCAAACAACACTTTTTACATATATATTTTTTTTACGAAAACGGAGCCTTACTTTTCACTTATACTTATAGGCCCACAGCATCTACAATATCTATAATTATCGACTGTAGCCGTAGAGAAACCATTTCTAATAAATGGGGAGACAAACAAACACTATCACTCTCCTCACTTATATGTACGAGGAGGAGAGAGAGAGAGAGAGAGAGAGAGAGAGAGAGAGAGAGAGAGAGAGAGAGAGAGAGAGAGAGAGAAATCCCAGTTAAGGAATAATTTTCAGATCTGATAAGCATATCCGGAGCGCTTTATATCTGACGTCAAATGAATCGTTATCGCCTCCTCATAAGGATAATGAATGATTCTTCGATAACTCGGAGGACCTTCTGGAGAAAGGAGTTAATCAGTGCGCTTGGAATAATATTTGCGGTACCCGCATCTCAAGCAGAGAATTAATGATCCTCTTTCGGCGTCTTCCTCCAAATGAGATAACATAAGAGGGGAATTTTCATAATTTTATTTTTTTTTATTATGGACTACCTAATGATATCAATTACCGTGGAAAACGCGGTAAGCAAAATATTTGTGATAATGCGAGAGTTGGGATTTCATTATAATTACCAAAGTCAGAGTATTTTGTTCTTGAATTAAACATGCGCATGTTTATGAATAAATTAGTTATACAAAACCTACGGAAGTCTTTACTGAATTACAGAAAATCTACATGATTCTCTCCTATCTTACATCAGCGAAATATCAAGTAAATTTGTACGTCTCTCTTGATAGTTTATTTTAGTTCCTTTTTTACAAAGTGTGGTTTAAAGAAATGTCTGGCTTTTTCTTAACCGTTTTATACAAACAGTCGTTGTCCACTAACCATCAATCCTTTACAGCATCTCTGGTGGTATACCGCAGGGCTTTCTTACCCATTTTTTCATTGTCCTTCATCGATGAATTTTCCCTTTGTGCCCTGTGTATTCATAACTTTGCCGTCGATATATCCGTGCATACTCTCCTTCTTCAGATCCCAGACATTTCTTTTGCTTTACAGTCAGTCTTGTAGTCTGTTCTTTGCCTGTCTTGCGCAGTTAATACCATTTTCTCTCAGTTCTCTCTGATCTTAACAATAGATATAGTTTGAAGAAGAACCAGCTGAACCATTCATTTCTTTTTGTTGCTTTGGATGTTCAGGTTACATTAAATTTTATCTGTAAGGCCTTAAGGATTTTACGTCTCATTCCTAATTCTAAGGGTTGGCTTGTTATTAAGCACCACATTTATAGATGCAATTACACACTTTCTGCTGTGTATCCTTGATCATCTCCTCATCCTATCATATCTATAACTAAAATACAAATATTGATTTTATCAACATTACTTGTATTCTATTAAAAGCATAAACTACTCGTGTCAGTATAGATAAAAAAAGGCTTACGTGTTGATGTATGCCCCTTCGGTTTTTAAAATGTATTTTAATAATTTTTGATATTATGTTCTTCCTCGCCATGTACACTGATATTTGTCTTTCGTATTGTAAGACATACTTGTGCATCCTGTTCAAATGAAGGTGGATCTCTCAAATATTGATCAGCTGAAAAGTTCCTATTCTTACTTGGCCACAGTTCCTCAATGGGAGAGTCGGTAGAGTTGTGGGCTAGCACTCGCTAGGCCCGAGTTCGAATCTCCGGCCGGCTAATGAAGAATTAGAGCAATTTATTTCTAGTGATAGAAATTCATTTCTCATAATAATGTGGTTCGGATTCCACAATAAGCGGTAGATCCCGTTGCTAAGTAACCAATTGGTTCTTAGCCACGTAAAATAAGTCTAATCCTTAGGGCCAGGCCTAGGAGAGCTGTTAATCAGCTCAGTGGTCTGGTAAAACTAAGGTATACTTAACTTTTACTTGGCCACTTTCTGGAATGATGATTAACCTCTTGGCGTTGCTCTTGATATCTCTGGGTCTTGTTACAACACCTTGATTGAGGTCATCTCAGTGAAAGTACCTACTGATTATGTGTATTTCTAACTTAAATGACCGCACTTTTATGCTGAGTAAATATAACATATATCCATTCTCATTAAGTGAAGAGAAATCCTCTCATGCACGGGATTATACAGGTCTTATTAAAAATCTTGAATAAAACTGAACTACAGAGAAGTAATAAAACAGTCCTTTAAAAGGAATTGTAAATGCGTCCCATAACTTTTTCTCCACTATATCCTCGTGACACCATAAACAAGAATAATTACCCTTAGCAAACAGCCGTCCCATATCTATCTCCATTAAGGGAAGGCTCACCTTTCGGAGATATAATGGAATTTCGTGATATCTGATCCAATTCGCTATAACAGAGGGGAATAAACAAAACCCTTTACCCATGTTAAATTATATTTCCTGCTGGGTTTTAATATTCCTTATTATCTTGAGCAAAAAATCAATGTAAATTGCTCAATGACATGTATTTCAAGTAATCTCCCAAAAAGGATTTGGAACCGTTTGATTCGGTTACACAACGTTTATCTGCATCCGTCAGGATTCTATTTGAAATTCACCACATGTAAATAAATGCAACGTTGGTAGCTGTAACAGGAATTGCTGAGTCGCCTACTTTCTTTTTCCTTTGGTCAATAATAAATTCGCGGTGCACACCATGAAAGAAAAATCTTATTAATAATTCATATAAAAGAATTATGGTTTTTTTTAGAAGTCTTTGATAACGTGAGTGATGATTGTATTGATTTTTAAAGCTGAAAAAAATCACAAAACTTTATTTATTTCAGATATAATGACTTCTGATAAAATTGAAAGTAAGGAAAAACTAGCAATTTTTTACTATAAAATTACACAAACATATTATATATATATATATATATATATATATATATATATATATATATATATATATATATATATGTGTGTGTGTGTATATATATATATATATATATATATATATATATATATATATATATATATATATATATATATATATATGTGTGTGTGTGTGTGTGTGTGTGTATATATATATATATATATATATATATATATATATATATATATATATATATATATATATATATATATATATATATATATATATATATATATATATATATATCAGGTTTATCAGATGTTTATCAGTTGGAAAAATCTAAATTTCAGACCTATAGTAACAAAATAAAGGAGGTAGTAGCACTGAAGCAGAATCGGCTCAACTTGTTTGTATTACGTTATTTCTGGAAACGTGGGTCAAATGTATTAACTTCTTGTGAAATGTTCTGGGAGTTGTCTTTTCTCACCAACGAGATGCTAGTCAACCACAGAGAAAGCAGTGGTAATCATCGTGAAATGATGTAACCCAACTCCTGCTGAAATATGACCAGGAAATGATTTTACTCGAAACAAGTCTGGCGTTTCATTCTGAAATCCTACAACATTGTATCAGTCTTGATAGGTCTTCATATATTAACATTTCTTGTACTTAACAGTGATCTTATGTAAGAGAAATAATGGCGATAAAAAAATAAAGGGGTTCCACTTATAAACTAATTCAATTACAATCTATATTAGTCTGATTTCAAAACAACAATTTTTGAAACGAGTTTCATTAATAACAACTACAGATACACATTTCTTACGAGATTCACTCATCATCTGCACAAAAACGGGATAACGTCTGTTTGTCATTAAAATGAAATGGTACCAGTTACTAATTTCAGAGGGAAATTCCTCTTAAATTACCCAACATACTTCTTGTTATACATTACCAGGAAGACACGTTTAACAGATGTTTCTGAACAGGCGAAATCCTGAAATGGTCAACGGGATTCACTTTATATTTTAAGGTCTTTTTGGCTGATCTCTCATGTTCTCATTGTTAAAATAAGCATCTTATGATCACTGTATATAGAATATTTGTCACTATCATACCTGTTTCTTTCGGGCGTTTGTATCCTAGATCTTCAGCTAATTGGTCATGTCATCGAAAGGGAATGAAAAAAAAATATCATAGTAAATAATACACAATTTTGCAAGTCAAGTAAACGTGATGCTTTGTAAAATCTGACAGGAAAACAGGCAAAACTAGATTGTCAATGGCAATTCTGCCTCAGTCATTAAAATCATGAACCCTCCTTTATTCTGGGAAATTAAGAGGGACCAAATTCAACATTTTTACGAAAACACTTGAAGCGTAAGCAAAAATGATGGCTCATTGAAACACATAAAGAATCTCAGAGAAGAAGGTTTTAGACAATTATATGTAGTTACTACGGAAATTTAATTGTATTTCGTTTTCATGTAGTATATTTTTCCTACTTTCAGGCATTATTCTGCTGTTAAGGAGTGATTATTTTATTAGGTTTATAATATTTAGATGAGTAATTCTTATTGTAATTCCGACTAAGAGACATCTCGGGTCCAAGACAAAAAGTCGATGGCCAGATAAATAACTGTTTACACATTTTTTTCAGTCACCAGGTAGGTTAAGAATCCTGTTTTCTGTATTATATAAAACGGTTTCTGTTAAAAAGTGTCGAAGAAATCTTAAAGTGATATGGTTAGCTACCATCTTCATGATATACATGCATACATATATTCATACACACACATATATATATATATATATATATATATATATATATATATATATATATATATATATATATATATATATATATATATATATATATATATATATATATATATATATATATATATAATCCCATTGTATTTAGGAAATATATCAAAACGTTAAAATTCACTACAGTTTCAAGACCAACTGGTCCCCTCTTCAGGTGATTACAGAATAATAAAATAAAAAAAAGAAAGTTACAAATATTAAGAAAAAAATATAAACAGCCACCCTCGGCCATTACCGAACTGCCACTTTTAACAACAATTGTTATATATTCAACAACCTGACTATATTGTTAGGTTGGCTGCTTGAATTACATAATAGGACAACAAACTGTCAAACTTATAGTTACCATCCCTTGGGTCAAAATTAGGTACTGACCTAATGAGAACAACCTCACCTATGTTCCTTTTCTGTGCATTGTTTGTTATAAATAGCAATTTACTGTTTTGCCAATCAACACTATGGTTAGTTGATGATATGTGCATGAACAAAGCATTATTCACATCTCCCATTCTTATTGCATATATATATATATATATATATATATATATATATATATATATATATATATATATATATATATATATATATAGTGGATATATTTGTTAGAAAAGTTACAATATATATATATAATATTTCTGATTAAATATTCCACTAAATATCATCCAGTTTGAATTTGTCCAGAAAAATTGTACTAATTCACAGAACAATTGTATAAATGATAAAGTTTAAATACATACTAATAATTATATAATGCACAGAACAATATATATATATATATATATATATATATATATATATATATATATATATATATTTTTTCTTCTATTTCTGTTTCTTTTATATAATACAATAACTTCTCAACTTTTCGATTCCTTCTTGACACTGCAAAGCATAGAATCTAATAAAAATATTCTTTTACTCACGTTTCTTAAAGAAGTTAGAGTATAGCTTCTGGGTGTTAGTGTAGAAAGCATTACTTTCTTTTTGTAAGTTATTTAAGCTGAGTTTTCAGTTTGAATATTCGTGCAAAGGACTTTGTTTCAGAATTTTACCATATCTTAGGTAGAATAATTTTGCTGAATACATGATCCTCCTGCTCTCGTTTATTTCAGATATCATTAAGGAATATTTTTATAACATCGTTTGGGCGGAATGCTCTCATGAGGGCTCAATTTCGCTGATAAACTTATCGCAGTTCTCTGCACTCGATGTAATCGCACGGGGGAATTTTGGGAGTCATGGAATTCTCAAGGCAGCAAGAAAGAACCGTAAGAGTTTGGAAAGTTAGAAAGAGAAAGAAAAGGTGAAAGCAAAACAAAAAAAAAATAGGAGGCGAAGGATTTGTGTGGAAGGGACGAAGAAAAAGAAAATGAACTGAAGAGAGAAAAGGATATGGCACATCCATTTGCGTTTTTCGTCGGCGACTAAAATACTTTCTTTTCTTCAACTTTTATCTCAACTTCAAGCGACTTCATTTTGCTTTCGCCGTTTTTTGGAAAATCGAAGGCGAAAGGTTGTAACTTATTTCGAGAAGTGACGCACTTGCGTCAGAGTGATGCCGCCTGCTGATCGACCACTGATATTTTTTTTTATATTTCCGCAATGCCATTTTCGTATGTTTTCGGTAATATTTTACATGACATGCCGACTATAACCCCTTGTTTTTATTGTGGATGCAAGATTAATTAATCATATATATGTGGTTTACACAATTTCATCAGTTAACAACCTATTCACAATAGTAGGTACATGTACTAATAATCATCTAAATAATAATGACAAACCTTGCTTGATACTGATTAGAACACATTCTTGACATTATGTACCTATCCCTCTAGACAGAGTTGAATAGTACTGAAGAGATTCTCTCTCTCTCTCTCTCTCTCTCTCTCTCTCTCTCTCTCTCTCTCTCTCTCTCTCTCTCTCTCAGGCTTATTATTTCCTTTGTCATCCCAATACCATATTATCTTCATGCACGCAAAGAGAGAGAGAGAGAGAGAGAGAGAGAGAGAGAGAGAGAGAGAGAGAGAGAGAGAGAGAGAGAGAAAGCTATAATAAAAATGTAATGTATATTAAAAAAACGCAGAATTAAACATATGCAATAGATTTTCAGGGGTCATCACGAAAGGCGTTTTATTAAGCTGAGTATAAGCTTTATAAAATTCGTGGAAATTTATAACAAGTTTTTGGCATAGGCAACTCCACATATTCTGCCAGCATGTCATAAATATTTTTGTGTAAAAATATTTTTACTATCATAAAAATACGTTACACCGAGTCGCAAATCCTCGTGCATAGGTAAATATATTCAGTAAAAGAAGAAACATTCTCAGGAACAAAACAGAAATAAATATCATTTCTTCCGATTGCTATTTTCTATTACGTGTCAGGCGGCTAAAAAGACCACAATACGTCCGAGAGTTATAACTAAAATATGAATTTATATTCTAAAAAAAAAAATACTTTCCGTTGAAATTTATTACTGAGATGGAAACGAGAAGACACGAAATCAAAAATTATTGCTGACGTGAAATGAAGTGGAATTTACGCCTTTGGGTGAGGTGATGAAATGCTTTAAGAGCTATTTTTCTTAAAACAATTATTTTCTTTGTTATTGATACGCGTGGAGGTCTTGAGCAAGACTCGTACTTTTATGTTTATTTACTCCTAATTTTAACTTTGCTCTTCATATTCGCTGCGGAGTTATAGAAAATATTCTTTGAAGAAATCTTTCACAACGGAAATTATATTGAAATTCTGCGTCTAGTCTCAAATGTCTTTCATAGAAATATATATATATATATATATATATATATATATATATATATATATATATATATATATATATATATATATATATATATATATATATATATATATATATATATATATATATATATATATATATATATATATATATATATATATATATATATACATATACATACACACACGGAGACAGAGACAGAGAGATTGAAAGATGTTTTTAGAAGAAATTTATGGTTATTACTATTATTGACAAATTAAAATCTTGCGTTAATCTCAGTAGCTTAGTCTGTGTCTACATGAATGCCTCTATTAAAGCATGTTTACACATAATCATGTAATTGCGATTTAAAGACCCCTTTGTCTAAATTCTGTAGAAAAAAAGAAAGCTAAAAACTTTAGATAATACGTTATATCTTGATGAGTATGTTAGGTTCTCACTGGAAGTGGCTACCCCATGTGTATAGAAAACAGGGAATAGTACGAGACACACCAGTGTGGGTTGCCTTGGTAGAGGAGGTAGAGGTAGGCCAAAGGAGACATTGTTTAGGACAATGAGGCGGGAAGCAGGAGATGAGTGTTGGAGAGATCTTGAGGAGTTAGCCCAGGACAGAATGTGGTGGCGCGAGTTCATCGAGGCCCTATGCATCCCCGTGGGTGCCACAGGAAATGATTGATTGATTCTTTAAAATCTTCATAAGGGGTATAAAACCCTCATTGCCGTGAAAGCTTGTAATATTACAATTCGTAAAGAGAATTGCTTTCCTTGTGTCCTTCAGTTTTAACATCCGTATACTCCTAGATTAATTATGTAAAGATTCCAGAAAAAAAAAATACGGTTAGGTAAACTTCAAAAAAAAAAAAAAAAAATCTGATAAATGTTAACCCACAGCATATGAGGTAAAGAAACCCAAATTGTTTTCTATCAAGGAATCAATGATAAAATCCTAAAAAATGTGATTAAATTATTTAGCTCATTAAAATATATAAGTGATCAGGGTTATACATCTTAATTGGAATAAAATCAAAACAGCACAAAAATATACGATCCACACCATGGCTGTTTTTATTTTCAATTGAGATAAAATCATAAAATGAAAAAACTACATCATTACTGATTATACTGATAGTTTCTATAGCTAATCTTTAAAAAGAAAATATGCAGTCTTCATGTTTTTAACTTGTAAAGTTTTCCCTGTAAAGTTTTCCCTGTATGTACGTGGGTGTTGCTACAAGTAATCCTTATTTTAAGAGTGTATGCATGTCCGCTGTAGGAAAGATAATTAATCAAAAATTAATAATTTTTAGAGGAACAGTTTTTTCCGTATAATAAAAAATTACCGTCTTTCATTTTATTCACATTTCAGGATGAGGTTGCTAGCCCCATTGAATGTTTAAAGTGCTTATTTGTAGAAAAAGTCCAGAATTCTTTTGCGATCAACCAACCAGCTAATAATCAGGCAGAGCAGAGTCACACGCACACACACACACGCACATTATATATATATATATATATATATATATATATATATATATATATATATATATATATATATATATATATATGTATATATATATGAAGATAAAAAAGCCCACAAAACACTATTTTAAAGTTGCAGCCATACATTTCGAGCACTTTCTTCTATGCCCGTTTACCAATGAACAGGGATCACAGATGGAAGTGCTCGAAATATATGGTTGCAACGTTCAAATGGTGTGTTATGGGGCATTTTAATCTTTATATTATGCTGTTGCATTACAGTAAAGACATTCATATATATATATATATATATATATATATATATATATATATATATATATATATATATATATATATATATATATATATGTGTGTGTGTGTGTGTGTGTATAGTCATCAGTAAGGAAGAGGACGCCCGCAGATGTACAAGCTGTCTTTATTCCAACGTTTCGTAATTGTTTATTTAATTACATCATCAGGGCTGTTAAAATGGAACATGAAATTCCTTGTAAAATTGTAAACACTAAAAATTAACAATTTAAAATGGTGCAAATTATTCTTAACAAATTTAAGAAATATATACAACATTAAAATTAAGGGAATGAACACAGTTGAAAAAATCTTTACATTAAAATGAAAGGTAACAGAATATACAGTAAACTGAAAATGAAAATAGCAGTGAATAGAGTTATAGAACAAAAGATTAAACGAACGACCTAGCGGAGCGACAGCGTTAAACTAAACGTAAACGCAAATAGAAACAACACAAGTCAAGACAAATACAGAGGGGAGGAGGACGTATGTGTGCTTAACGACGGAACAAATTGTTTGATAAAAAGTGATTCTAAAATAACAAGGTCTTGAGGGTTGGTGGTATGGACGAAAATGTAGAAGTCTTTGTTATCGATATGTGTCTTACAAATTTTGGAGTGGTTTCTAATATTAGAATGTTCTGGGTTGAAATTCTGCTGCCAGTACGGATACTTACACCACGATGAGAATCGATACGCACCGAAAGGGTCTGCTGGTGGATTCCACACAGGTCCCTGTTTGACATTCAGGACAAGTATATTTATAAACAACACCAGAGGACATATAAGGTGATAATCGCTCTTTAGTTTTGTAGAGTGAACCGATGGTGAAAGGGTTATTGGATATTCAATGGCATAAAAATGTCCCTGAATAATTTGTGTGAACTTTTTATGAAATTTGAGGTCATGAGTAAATGGAAAGCATGCGTAAAACTTCATTTTTTGACAGTTAAAACTTTTGGTTTTGTACTGAAATGTTTGTTGAGTAGTTGATACAAACCCAGAACATTCCAATATTAGAAACCACTCCAAAATTTGTAAAATATATCGATAATAAAGACTTCTCCATTTTGGGCCATGCCACCAACCCTCAAGACCTTGTTATTTTAGAATCAATTTTTATTAAACAATTTGCTCCGTCGTTAAACACACATGTCTCCTCTTCCCTCTGTATTTGTCTTAATTTGTGTTGTTTATATTTATGTGTACGTTTAGTTTAACGCTGTCACTCATGTAGGTCCGTCGTTTAATCATTTGTTTATAACTCTGTTCACTGCTATTTTCACATTTGGTTTACTGTATATTCTGTTACCTTTCATTTTAATGTGAAGATTTTTTAAATTGTGTTCATTCCCTTAATTTTAATGTATATTATTTTTAAATTTCTTAACAATAATTTTCACTTTTTCAAAATCTTAATTTTTGGT
>NC_089750.1:17010052-17042552 GCF_040412425.1 Macrobrachium rosenbergii
ATTAGTACTGATCAAAACCTTGAAGATGAAGAGAGATGAATAGAGAAAATATATCAGTGTTCATTGTATTTGGCATTTTTATTTGTATGCTGGGCAACCTAAACTTGATAGCATTGATGTATGGAATAAGTCACTGCTGATGACTACTAAGGTGGTCATATAAATTTGAAACACTTCTGGCTAAATTATTTTCAAGATTTTTTTTAGTGTTATGGACGGACTGCTAGAACAAATGTGTTATATACCTTCACTTACTCTAATCACGGACTACGTGAAGTAGGAGAAAAAAGAGTACCTTTCAAGTCATAACGTGGAACGTGACAAATGTGAAATAGTTGCTATCTTCATATTTTTCAAGAAAATATGAAAATTGCAAATGTTTTCCAAAAATATCCAGCAATGGAGAGTACAAGATAAATCAATATTATGATAATGAAAATAAACTGAGTAAAAGGTTAGCAAGATTTATTTAAAAAAAAACTATTAATATTTGCGGCCGTTTTGGGTTTGTTCAGTTAGAAAGATTGTAAAAGACAATTGAAAATAAAAAAAAAGTAAGCACTAGTTTAATAAGGAGCATTTCTTTTTAGTGCCATTTTACTTTTTGTGTACAGCCTCCTCACAGGCATTTCATAAACGCATAATCATTGACGAAGTTGTTTCTGCGCAATCGAGTTTTCTGTACAGCCGGTACAGCGTATAATCAAGACCACCGAAAATGGATCTATCTTTCGGTGGTCTCGGTATAATGCTGTATGAGCCGCGACCCATGAAACTTTAATCACGGCCCGGTGGTAGCCTATCCTATATCGTTGCCAAAAGCACGATTATGGCTAACTTTAACCTTAAATAAAATAAAAACTACAGAAGCTAGAGGGCTGTAATTTGGTATGTTTGATGATTGAGGGTGGATGATCAACGTACCAAGTTGCAGCCCTCTAGTCTCAGTAGTTTTTAAGATCGGAGGGCGGACAGAAAAAGTGCGGACAGGAAAAGTGCGGAGAGAAAAATGTGTGGACGGACAGACAAAGCCGGCACAGTAGTTTTCTTTTACAGAAAACTAATGAACATTCAAAACCTGGAAAAATTATGTCATAGGTATTTAATAACTTTTCATGTAACAGGAAATGAACTCGTTATATTTATTATGAACACTCTCGTCATTTATAAATTACTATTCAACCATGATGCTGATACAGAGTAAATTACTGTTTTGTGCAAGTCAGATGTACTGTATAATAATCATTTCTCTTGTTGAGTAACCTTATTTTAAATCTCTTATAGATATTCCTTGACCATTATCCGTGAACTGGTTTCTTCTCATAAGCATGCTCTAGTTTGTTGAAGAAAACCTAAAAGATGTTAAAAATTTCCCAAGTCTATGGAAGATTAACGGGTTAAAAGTAAAAATATAAAAAGTTCCGAAGTAATTGCAAAAAAATTGGCATGTTAACACAAGAATTTATAATAGATTTAAACTGATTCGTTTGGACCTTGAATGCTATACCTTTACGAAACTAAAAAAAAAATAGAACTTGAGAATTCACGATGAATAAGGAAGAGTATTTCATACCTTTAGACTTTATTGTAATAAAGAAACGGATTCTAAGTGGCTAAGACACTACTTATTCTATATGGATACAATTCGTCATTATTCATAATAATAAGAAAAAAAAAAAGTCTCAGAGCAGGAAGCTGAGAATTCATTGAATATAAAGCCGCTGAAATCCTAAAAGCCGACCTCGTTCTCCCATAAAGTGAATAATTATGTTCGGCAATCCCAGAGTTCTTCCGCGGGATTTCTGCTTAATCTCTATACAAGGGAAACGAGTCGAAATTGCGGTAAGAAAAGCATTTTGCATACTATTAATGCTATTACCGTGAGCCAAAATGTTAAGCTTTCGCTTGCAGGTAAAGCTGCAAACGCATTGTTATTTTATATTAATTTTGATCCATGAAATATTATACATTTTCTGATTTTAAAACGATATCTCTAATCAGTGTTTATTGGATGAGTATCTCTCAAATTTCAAAGTTGCTTCGGGCAGGAGATTATTTTGTTATTAGTTTTAAAAGGTTATTACTTTTTTCTAAAAATTCCTTTTTACCACTTAAACTAGTTCTGTATTTCAATTCCACATCCACATTTATCTGTTTTAACACAAATATATATATATATATATATATATATACATATACATATATATATATATATATATATATATATATATATATATATATATATATATATATATATATATATATATATATTATATATATATATATATATATATATATATATATATATATATATATATATATATATATATTATATATATATCTGACTCACATTAGATCGAACCCAGGTCTTTCAATTGAAAAATGAGACCCCTGCCAAGGAAGCCATACAAGTCATAACAGAAGTTGGAACCTGAGTACCACTGCACCTAAGGCTTTACCTGGGCAGGCTAACTGCTTGCATACCAGCGTGTTTTTCCCCCAACATCCCGATTTAGCAGTGACGCAGTTGACAGCATTTCACTCGAATTATCCTTTCTGAGTGAATATGATAGATAGAGATAATCAACACACAATCACGTGTGGAACAAAAATAAATTTCTGACTCACGTCAGGGTCGAACCCAGGTCTTTCAGTTGAGATAGGAGACTGCTGCCAACCAAGCCACACAAGTCATAAAAGAAGCTGGAACCTGAGTACCACTGTACCTAAGGCTTTACCTGGGCAGGCTAACTGCTTGCATACCAGCTGAGTCGGGAAGTTGGGCAAAAACATGCTGGTATACAAGCAATTAGCCTGCCCAGGTAAAACCTTAGGTACAGTGGTACTCAGGTTCCAACTTCTTTTACGACTTGTGTGGCTTGGCTGGCAGCAGTCGCGTCTCTCAATTGAAAGACCGGGGTTCGATCCTGACGTGAGTCAGAAATTTATTTTAGTTCCACACGTGATTGTGTTGATTATCTCTCTCTCTCTCTCTCTCTCTCTCTCTCTCTCTCTCTCTCTCTCTGTCTATGTACTGTATGTGTGTGTATTAAAATTCAGAATCGGGACCCCTAATAATCACCGAATTTAAAATCATCATGAGATCGAATGAAAGCGTGCACGACCGAGAAGATGACATGAAAAGCAGTCATAATGAATCCCTTGATGGGATAATTAGGTCGTATTTCACCGGGATGTGTTATCAAATGCTTTTCCTTCATTTCCTCCGTCGGAATATTAATGAGGTCAGGCTTAAGGCGCCTGAGTTAGGAAGCCTGCGACGGAGAATGAATGAGGTGGTTCCTTACGCCTCTTATCTATGCCTTTTTCCACTTAAAACAATAAAAGGGAAAACTTAGTACACCTGAGGCTGACATTCAGGAAACTTGCCTAATTTACGATGATCGTAGTATTGTAGTACTTAGAATATTTACTTCCTTTTTTTTTATCTTATTCAGTGTGTTAATTATGTTATCTAAATTACATTATATGAAAGGAATGTTCTGTTATAAATAGTGCTTACGGTTAAAATTACTTGGGATTTCTATTCTCTCTCTCTCTCTCTCTCTCTCTCTCTCTCTCTCTCTCTCTCTCTCTCTCTCTCTCTCTCTCACCCACATATTTATCATTTTTAGCTTTATCTAAATTTTCATATTAATTTTACATTTATACATACTGGCTAAATTATTTTTTGCATAGGTTTATGTTAGTGATCGAAGATTTACTATGCGATTTAGCTGCCTTATTTGTGGTATATGTAAATATTATTCCACTTTGTGAATCCAGCGCATAAGCTTGTCAATCTTAGATAACGAAAAAGTTTTCATTTAACTTTCCCTTTTATAATACCAGTAATTCAAAACAAGCTCCAATATCATAGTATTTTACTAAATAAAACTTTTAGATGAGCAGACATTCCCACGATATTCCTAAATCTAATGCAAAACCAGTCACTGCTTTTTTAGTTCACTTTCACAGACAGATATACACGTACACTTGTGGTCACAAACAAACAAACACACACACACACACACACACACATACATATATATATATATATATATATATATATATATATATATATATATATATATATATATATATATATATATATATATATACATTACAGACACATATACACAGACACATATATATATATATATATATATATATATATATATATATATATATATATATATATATATATATATGTGTGTGTGTGTGTGTGTGTGTGTATATATATATAGAATGAAACATTTGTTCATGAACAAAAGAAAAACAAAAAATCAGTAGGAATAATATCTTAAATGCCAAAACGGGGATTCTCAACTTATTCAGGGGAGGCAGTTAGCCCCTAGAGTGAGATAAAAAGTAGCCGCAAATAACAGCCTGGATATTTCAGTAATTACAACATGAAACGATATAATTATCCTACATAAAAACTCGGGTATTAGTTTCACAGCAGTAACGCAAGAGCTAAGTATGTTTAATTATAGTAATATTCATTTGTACTTGGTTGAGAATCATATACCAATGTAGCAAGTTTTATGTAATGTATCCAGTTATACGGCACACACACATATATACCATATATATATATGTGTGTATATATGTATGTATGTGTGTATGTATGTATGTATGTATGTATGTATATACGTGTATATAGAATATTTCAGTATATATCGTTATGACAAAATATGATCAAAGTGATGCAAAGAAATATACGAAGGGCCTATGCTGCAAATTATTTCGTGACCACTAAAAGAAATTTCGAATTATGTTCAGGAAAATCTATTCATCATGTGCTGTATTTTAAATTTCCAAGAAAGACAAGTAAAAGAAAGGAGTGGAAATAAAAGTAATACTTGCAAAATTAGCGATTTCAGGGGTATCCATGGATCGCTCTCGGTCATGTTCCAAGAAACTAGGCACTACTGAGACTTTAGAGTCCTTGGCAAATGACAACAACGTTCTAGTTCGGACATTTTGCACTTTTGGACCTTCGTCTATAAGGGTTCTGGGCTGTAGACGTGTAACGGGAGTTTGCTAAGTAATCTGTTTTTCCTTCGGAGTGGCGTTTTCAATTCGTCTTCAATTTATCGTAGCGTAATTGGTCCTGTTGTGAAGTTTGCGAAAAAACCGTTTATCACGCGAATAGACTACAGTTGGCGCTGGAGATGTCCATCGATCGTTGTCACTTCGTTGGTCAAGTTGTAATAAATCCTGGACTTCTGCAAGGTAATACTGGAGCTCTACTATATTATTGCTAATATTGTATATTTGTTCTGGGGATTTTCGAATATTGCTGCGCGTAGTCTCTTGCAGAATCTTTGGCAGCCATTATAATTATTTCTGTGGTCGCTTACCCATAATCTGACGTGAGTAAACGCCCAAAATGTGCAAGATTTAGAGTAAGTTACACACAGCTCTAAAGCTTTCTTTTCCATGGTGTTTTTGGTACGAGTTTGACTTCGAGTTCCTGTTCTAACGGTAAAGCTTCACGTATGATGAAACTGCTCTTTTTAGCAACAGGTATGTAGCATGTGTTTTTCCGCAGAGTTTTTTTTTTGTCAAATTCTTTGGCATAAATTTTTGATTTTTGTTATAAATTTAATTTTGCGATTTGTCAAAAAATTTTTTTATTGAATTTAATTCTCAAATTTATATAATAGAATTACATTGTTTTTCAAATTAGGTGTTTTTGTAATTTACTTTTTAAGACATAAATTTACTTTGTTATAAATTTACTTTCGTATATACTGTTTTTGAACAACTTGTATTATGGCAGATCTAATCCTTACCCCCTTTGGGGCGGGTATTTAGTGAGAAATGGCAGTTTCTTATAGTATTTTGGTTGCTTATTTAAAATTTAACATTAGTTTTGGGGGGTCGGCTGTAATTAACCTGTAATTAACCCCAGAAGTCCATCCAACAAGGGGGTTCCATAAGCGGTCTTCACAAGACAGAGCACGGCTACGTCTGTTGCGAACGGCTCATATCCCGTCCGGCAAGTGCAATAACTTGACGTTCAAACTTGCCCCAGCATTAAAACAAACCCCGGGCCAGTACTAAACACGACGAAGGGACATTCCATTTGGCCGACAACTGATAAATGCACCGCCAGTTTTAGAAGCCCTAAAAGTGTAGAAAAAACTGTAGAAAAAACCAGTTTCCAAGGTATTGCACTTGCCGGACGGGATATGAACCGTTCGAAACCGGAATTTTAGGATTCGAACTTTCTATGGGAAGGTCAGAAAATTTTGTTGGATGGACATCTGGGGTTAATTACAGGTTAATTACAGCCGACCCCCCAAAACTAACGTTAAATTGTAAGTAAGCAACCAAAATACTATAAGAAACTATCATTTCTCGCTAAATACCCGCCGTGTATCTATTACTTAGAAATACCTTTAACCTTATCCTCCACCCCTCAGGGGCGGGCCCCTGAAGGGGTGGGGGAGCCCCCATGTTCTGCATAGTAGGTCGTAAAGACCTACTATGCAGGTTCTTGGGGGTTATGCCAACTAATCAAATTTTCTTTCAGGTGATAAATAAAGACTTAATCCATTGCTTAGTTATAAGTTCAGGTAGGGATTAGGTGTTTAAATGTGCGTGGCTGCCTCCCACTTAAGTTTGCGAAGCTCCCTAAGTTTTGAGGAAATTAGTTTATGCCATTAAACGGCAATATTCAGCATTAAAACATTTATGTACAGGTCTGGCGTCTTATGTTTTACTTTAGTATTTGTTTCTTGAAAATGGATTAGGTTAGTGGTTAGGTTGAGTCGGTTAAGTTTTGCCAATATTCATAAAGGCTTTGCCAGAATTTAAATATTCTAAGAGTAAAGTTGTAGTTAGATTTCATATATTTTTCGTGGGATTCGAACCTATTTCCTTTCGCAGCCTTAGATTTATGGGTTATAGGAGTTATGGGAAGCTCCCTGAATGTACGGGTCATTTACGGCAGACAGAGATTGTCCAGAGTAATGTCTGGATTTGTTGTTAGCGGATGGAATTAGTTTTGTCAGTAACTCGTAGCTAGGAACTTTCAGTTCCTTTTAACAGACAGCGCGAAAGCAATTTTTCGTTTAGTTGAAAGCATTGAAATTTTATATCATGGATATTGTTTGTGTAGAATAACTGGATGTTTACTTTGACTGGGGTTTAGTCAAGTTTGTCAGGTTAGTTATATTATTAGCTTACTCATAGCATAAGCAGTGTATGGTGTTTCAAAGTATGTCAGATTACGACACTGTATTTTAACTATTGAGGATATCAGGACTTTATATTATCTGAAAGTTATGTCCACGTTTCTGTACAGGTTTTTACAAGTTCAATGTGGGTGCCGCGTGTTACACGCCCATCAAAACGCACTGATAAACCCTCGCCATGAATTTTGCACAGAAAAGCTAGAGGGGTTGGAAGAATGATTTGATGACCGGATTGTTTTTAGCGATCAGGCGGACCTTCCACGTAGGTGGCAAAGTTAAACAAGCATAACACACGCATATGGGGAACTGAGAACCCTTGTGTATCTCCAGAGCATGTGCGAGATTCCCCTAAAGTAAACGTGTTCTGTGCTATGTCAAGGAAACAAGTGTGTGGACCATCCTTTTCTGAAGGAACAGTCAGTGGTGAAGCGTACCTTACAATGATGCAAAACTTGCTGATGGAAAATTTGCTTCTTTAGGAGTCTGCAATCATTTTCCAGCAGGATGGAGTCTTAATTTTACAGTATCTGAACACTCATCTGAACACCCCTCTGCCTGACAGATGTCGGACGTTCCGGACAGACCGATCGCGTGTTCCTGCGATGGCCACTTAGGTCTCTAGACCTCAGGCCATGTGACTTCTTCCTCTGGGGGTATGTGAAAGGCCTCGTTTATGTACCTGCCTCCCAGGGGAGTGGATGATCTGAAGACTCAAATAACTGGAGCCTTGGCAACCATCGACAACGCTATGCTTGGTCGCGTTCGGCAAGAATTGGGTTATCGTTTGGATGTGTTACATTGACTTCTGTAAAAACCTGTATAGAACGTGGTAATATTAGATCTCAATTAATATAAATTGTTTGGAATCTTCAATAGTTAAGGCAGTGTCTTGATGTGACATACTTTTGATGTGACATATTTTTGATGTGACATACTTTTGAAACATAGTTTATGAACAACATTGAGTTTTTATGTACAGGCGACTTTTGAACATTCTTTTGTCTGTGACCCAGTTTATGATTTTAACCAACATTGAGTTTGTATGCTACTCTGAACACAGGCGATGAGTTCAACTGAACACAGTGTTGTCTGTGAGCACAAGCAAAGCGTGTTGTCTGTGAGCACAAGCAAAGCGTGTTGTCTGTGAGCACAAGCAAAGCGTGTTGTCTGTGAGCACAAGCAAAGAGTGTTGTCTGTGAGCACAAGCAAAGAGTGTTGTCTGTGAGCACAAGCAAAGAGTGTTGTCTGTGAGCACAAGCAAAGAGTGTTGTCTGTGAGCACAAGCAAAGCGTGTTGTCTGTGAGCACAAGCAAAGCGTGTTGTCTGTGAGCACAAGCAAAGCGTGTTGTCTGTGAGCACAAGCAGAGTGTGTTGTCTGTGAGCACAAGCAGAGTGTGTTGTCTGTGAGCACAAGCAGAGTGTGTTGTCTGTGAGCACAAGCAAAGAGTGTTGTCTGTGAGCACAAGCAAAGAGTGTTGTCTGTGAGCACAAGCAAAGAGTGTTGTCTGTGAGCACAATGAGGGTTATAAACACAGGCAGTAAGTTTGTTTGATACTCATACACAGGCAATGAGTTGTAATGTTACACATGAACACTGGCGATAGATTTGTGATGGCCATCCATAAATGTGGGCAATGAATTTTTCCATGAACCCTGTCAGAAGCGTGTAAGGCTCGGTGAACACAGAGTGAATGGTATCATCGGCACAATGATTATGATGCTTGTTTATGATCACAAGGCACAGACATTCGTACTATCCTTGAATAAGGGCAGTGCTTTGTGGGGCTGGTCATATAAGCGGGAATTGTGATGCTTCCTTGAACAGTGCGTTGTGGAACTGTTCATGAACGCAGGAAGTGAGTTTGGGATGCTATCCATAATCAAGGCACGAGTTTGGAATGGTATCCACTAACAAAGTTTTATGTGAAATACGCATTAACATAGATAATGAGGTTGTGAAGATATCATACGAGTTGGATGCAATTATTGGTACCCATTAGCTCACTCAATGCGATGCTGTAATGAACGCCAGTGTTCGCCAAGCTATCCATGGCAATCAGGCTTTTGATCCCATTTGCTAATGTAGCACCTGAAATGTTTAAAAGGTAATCAGGCAGTTAATGCATGTACTAATATGCATTTTTAAGTACTGTATACTTAGGTAGGAGCTTTTGAGTCTTTTTAATAATTAGTGGCAAAACTGATCTATGATGTAATCATTTCCTCCCGAACAAGAGCTCACATTATACAACTTTGTTGCTTTATTTTAAAGTTCAGCGGTTTCTTTGACTTTCACCAGAATTCTCTAAAGATCAAAGGTATCATCTTAAGAAAACTTTGATCGTATTATGTGGGTTATCTAAATTTTGATTTTGGCAAATTTCAGAATAGTACATTTCCTACGTATTAATATACAAATTTTGAGTGGTTTCTGCGTATAGTGAAAATGTTCAACTTTAAATGGCGTCAGAAACAGTAGCATTTTAAAGTATGTATGTTTGTTATACAGCCTTAATGCATAATTATGGTATAAAATGCACAAGATGATCTTACTCTAGATAGTTAAGTTTTCAGGGGTAATAATCTTTTTGGGCATTGACTGGAGAAACGTAACGCAAGGTTTTTATAAGCTAAGGGTTAAGTAAAAGAGATCGCACCAATTTCAAGAAATATTAGAGTTAACGTTCTCTTTATGGAGTTACCTAGTAATTGCCCTAAGAACATTTTCTGCTGTTGTTGTTTTACTGTTACAGGTCACAGCTTGCTGGAGGAACTAGAATTCCAGAAAATGTGCAGACAAGGGAGCGGATTAGCGAACCTTTTAGTGATAGGTTGATATTTCTAGGGATCCAAGATGCCGACAAGATAGATGTAGGCTTCTATGCATTTAATTTCTAAATTTTCAGTGCTGCACCTCATTAAATCCTGATAGGTTTGTAAGTTAGGTTCCTCGGATATTCTGGATTCGCAAACCTACCATTTGCCTGTGTATAATTTTTTTTCATTGAATAAATAATGGGTCTTTAGTTTTCAGTTCTTGACTACTTCCTTGGTATTTTTGTAGGGGAAAATAAAGTAGGTAAAATCTGGTTTATCATCCATATAATTACAGGTGTTGAAAGTAAAAACTACTTAATTAAAAATATACCAGACTGTTTAACAGTATTCACGTGTGAGTGAATACACATGTGAAAGGCCCATATCAAATTTTAGACGTAAGCAAATTGATCTAAGCCAACCTTATGGAATTGTTGAAAATTCCATTTGTTCATCATTATAGTGGAAATGTGGTTTGGGTATTGGTTGTGACGATTCAAATGCCGTTAGCTAATTAGTGGGACAACCAGCTGAAATCTGACTCCATAATAATGAATAAATGCACAGTACCAAGAGCGCCGTTAAATGTATTGGGAGCAAAAAAAAAAAATTGTAAATTACGTAATTGTGCTGTTTTAGTACAATGTGTAATTAGAAGGTAAAACTAAGTATCAAAATTGTTTCTGGGAGCTAATACAAAGAAATTATTTCCATTCACTGCTATGAAAACTTGATAATGTGAATATCAGCTACACTTTCACGGACAAAGGTCTTAAGCTACGTGGCTGAATATAGGATTTAACGCCGGCGAAAAGAATTTTAAAGTTATACGTAATAAACAAAATTCAGAAATATTCAAGCCAACATTGAACGTCCACCAATGAAACATACCGAGAAAGACCGATCGGTCAAAATGACAGCACATGTATTGGCATTGTGAATGTCTAGTTTTTCGCTCATCAAAACATCTTGATTCATTGGTGCATAACTATTCATGGTAATATAAGATTCCTCAGTTATCTCAAGAAAACTTACATAATTACTGTTAAACCAGAAATGGATGAAATAATATAATTTGTTACATTGAAATATAATTTGCTGCACTGGAATAAGAATGTATTAAAAGTAATTACAAGATTAAGATTAAGTAGAACCGCAGTCTTTTTCTAAGCCTGGACTTAAGGTAATGACGACAACTCTTTCTTGGAACGACAGCACTGTCGAGTGACCGTCGCATTCCAACTTCCATTGACAGTCGTAATTGTCAGGATAGCGAAGGTTTATCGATATTCATATATTTATACCTTTTAAGTTAATGGAATAACAAGCGTCTGAAGTGAGATTCAGTAGAACAAAATCTGTATTAGAGTACCTTAGCGTAAAACATTAATATTTATCAAACTTTAAAAACCAATTAGTTTTTACATATAAAACTACTGAAAAATAAATAATATTCCTTTGTGATGATAATGCGTTGTCAGTTTAACTTTTCCTACTCTAGTGAGTATTGTCAGTTTTTCAAGTATATTTTTTTGCACAGGAGTTTCCTGAACACCTTGTTTGTGCATTTACCGCATACAGATCTCTTACATTGGGGGTAAACGTCTGAAGTCTTATTCCCATTGCAGTATCCTATTCGGCACTGTTTTATTTTCTTAGTAATTGTAGAAACTTCTGCTTAAATATCGCATCAGTATCGCTTCCACTGCTATTCACCGTGTTGCTATTTTAGAACGTTTCCTGAAGTTCTTCGGCCAATTTACGAAAGAAAACACGGCGGGAGATTTTATTTGATCTGCAGCTTTCCCATGAAGAGCTGGCGCATCGATGCCTGCTAGACCAAACATATTATCAAATACTTGGATTGGCCATCTTGAATGTGCTTTACTGCTGCCCAACCGAGCTGCTTGACCTACGATGTCAACTCCGTGCTTCGAAGAAGTACGGTAATTTCCATTAATTTCCTTTGCATCATTTCCATTGTCTTCAGTTGTGTTAACGCTACAAAGTATGAATACATTTTCGTTTGGCTTACATTGATACACTCTGAGTGTATTGATTATTTTTCAGCACTAGTCTGGTGTACAGGTCGTCATGGGAATTTTTTATTGTGTATGTGGGAATCTCCATTCGAATAGGATTTACCCTCCCCAACAACACTCGTAGTGGTAGCTTGTAGTTTTTCCGCCAGTTTTATTGAAGTGAAAAAATTATCCGTTGTCACATTTCTTCCTCTTCCCATTGATGGTTTCATTAAGTCGAACAACATATTCGGAGTTTGGCTGATTTGCAAGACGGCTGTGGTCTTTACCAAGATATGGAAATCCATGCATTTTGGTTTTACATCAGCCTTTGACCAAAACTTAATACTGAACTGGCAATATACTGTATGAATGGGCACCTGCATTTCGTATAACTGCTTATCCACTATTATATTCTCTCGGGGTTTGTAGCAAACATACAGTTTTCGATCAATCTGTCCAAATCTTCGGAAATCAACGAAAACTCATGTTTGCAATAGAGTGCATCTTGTTGACCTGACAGCAAATCTAAGGAATCTCATAATTTCTTTAACATGATTTCTTACCATGTTTGATGGGAAAATGGAGGTCCCCAAGTTTTTTTTATCAAAAAGTTTTTATACTGGCTGTCACCTAGCGATAATTCCTCGGGCATCAAAATGCCTATTGTCGCATAGCTTACACCTCTTCAAATGATATGCTCCACGAATCATTCCCCATCTACTTCATTTTCTTCTTCATCAGAAGCATATCCACTTTGTATTGCGGCGTCATTGTCATCGTCGGCTTCTTCATCAGATGCGGATGAGCTTTCAGCATGTAAAATATATTTTTCTTCCTCGTCGTCAGTCGTCAGGTATAAGATCATCCTCGGAATCAGAGGATGATATTGTAGTCAACAATGTTAGAATTTCTGTGTCCAAAAGCGAGCGATTTGAGGACATATTCATTGACTAAATAACTAATTATGATATACTTGGTATGAGTCAAAAAAATGTGTAGATTGCCACGTCATAATAACCAACACAACTCCCCATATAGACCAGCGGTTAAAATGACCGTTCGGTCGTTGAAGTTAGAAAAGGCCATACCTCGTAGAGCAAAAAGCTAATTTCAGTTTCCTTTTAGTTTAATTTATACATCCTGGTGAATCAGAAAAAGTCATTGAGAATCATGATTGTTAGGGAAAAATTACGGAAAATAAACACATTTGAGGGTGAAACTCCGGTCAAAATGACCGCTTGGTCGTTCTAGTGTTAAAGTACTTGGTAAAGTATAGCATTTAAAACAGCCGAAAAGATTTTTAAGTTATAGGTTATATAAAAAAAAAATCCGATATACTGAAGTTGAAATCTTGTTAAGGTATTGCGCGACAAAAAAATGGTTTGGGGCAGGGGCGGGTGGCAAAAGAGTGGTGGTCGTTTGGCAAACAAACCTGGTTGACCACATAAGCTTTGAGATGCAAAGTTTCTTTTACCAAAAACGTTTAATAATTTGTTTTAAAGATTTCCGTTTAATAGGTCACATCGAATCTGAATAACCTCATAGGTCCCAGCGCTTTGCTTTTTGCCTAAATTTCATATTTCATCCAGTTTAATACATCACTAGTATAGGGTAATGACCGTTTATTTTCACAACTATTCACGAAACTCCCGTAGGGTGGTAGCGCCGTCAGTGCACTTCATGCGGTGCACTGTAGGCATTACTTAAGGCTCTTTGCAGCGTCCCTTCTTCCCCTAGCTACAACCCCTTTCATTCCTTCTACTGTACCTACGTTCGTATTCTCTTATATCTTTCTTTCCACCCTCTCCTATCATTGCTTCATAGTGCAAATGGGAGGTTTTTCTCTTGTTACACCTTTCAAGCATTTCTACTCTCAATTTCCCTTTCAGCGCTGAATGACCCCATAGGTCCCAGGGCTTGGCCTTAGGCTTAAATGCTATATTGTGTTCTATTCTATTCTATTCATGAAACCAACAAGTTCCTCATTGGATGGGTCGATATTGTACCCGGCTAGCAATCCCCTAGGCCCACGTTCGATTCTCCGACCGGCCAATGAAGAATTAGAGGAATTTATTTCTGGTGATAGAAATTTATTTCTCTGTATAATGTGATTCGGATTCCACAATAAGCTGTAGGTCCCGTTGCTAGGTAACCAGTTGGTTCTTAGCTACGTAAAATAAGTCTAATCCTTCGGGCCAGCCCTAGGAGAGCTGTTAATCATCTCAGTGGTCTGGTTAAATAAGGTATACTTAACTCTTTTTTTAATCCATGAAACCAATTTAAAGACTAATAATTCTCAGGACTGGTTATTTAGGATAGTAACTATTACGGATACTTTGGGCCTATTGAGTTTGTGAATTTGACACCGAATAGGAGATAAATGAGCAAAATAGTCGATCTTAGTAATCAAGACGTTTGGAGGATTTTAACATGACTGCCGTTAGATATGGAATGCTTCATGTGGATGTATCATATGAAATAGTATTTGTGTTAATGGGTCTCTTTAATTGCTATCGTTTCTGCTTTTTATGAAAATGAAAATTGTAAACTTCTGAAGGAATTTGTAAATTAGTGAATGAAGTTAAAATACAGGTTATAAAAACTTATCGGTACATAGGTCCCATATTTTACAAATGAATTGTCAAGACGGTTTTTAATAAACAGGTTGCTCTAGAACACAATGGTTGTGGTAAAATTTTATTACCTTTTAAATACTTTTAGTTAATTGCAGAGAAACGAATCTGAGAAACTGGTACCAGGCACGAACAATAAGCATTATAGTGAGAGAAGTAACTCTAAAATTATGGAGGTTACTGACCAGGATGATTGTTTTAGTTTCTTTGGAAAAAGGTAAACGCAACTAAAAGTTTCTTTACGAAGATACATCTCGGGATGCTGTTAAGCCTGTTTTTACGCAAATCATGCCGTCGTTTAATATGGGTCGTGCTATAAAGGCCAATAGATTTGCTAACCGAGCCTCATCGTAACCGAACCTTCTTTGAGGGGAAAAGCCGGAAGGGAAAGAAAGAGTTTAGGAATTTGAATTTGAATTTGAATACAGAATTGAGGCCAAAAGCCAAGCGCTGGGTCCTATGGGGTCATTCAGTGCTGAAAGGGAAATTGACAGTAAGAAGGTTTGGGAAGTGTAACATGAGCAAAACCTTGCAGCTGCAGTGTGAAACAGCTGTTAAAGATGGCAGAAAGTCAGATGGAAGCAAGAGAATATGAAGGAAGGTAGAGAAAAAGGATTGAAAGAGGTTGCAGATAAGAGCCGAAGGGACGCTGCAAAGAACCTTAAGTAATGCCTACAGTGCACCACGCGAGGTGCACTGACGGCACTACCCACCTACGGGAGAGTTGAGGAATTGCTTAAGGTGAGGTTGGCAGACTCAATAAAGAACTGCTTAGGCCGAGGAGGTTAGACCAGAAGTTAGGGCGAGGAAGTGAGGCGCGAAAACAAATTGCTTAGGCAGAGGAATAACATCGACAAGAATAAACCCTTCGGCACCCAGCTGCAACCCCTTTCATTCCTTTCACTGTAGCTCCGTTCATATTCTCTTTCTTTCATCTCCTAATAATTGTTTCATATTGCAACTGCGAGGTTGCACTATGTTACACCTTTCAATCCTTTTTACTGACTGTCAATTTCCGTTTCAGCGCTGAATGACCTTATAGGTGCCAATCCTTGGCCTTTGGCCTAAATCCTATATTCCAGTTCCAGTTCGACAAGCATAAAGTTATAAATGAGTGAACAACAACATACGTGATTGTGCATGACACTTGGGAATGATGGTTTGCGTTTATTGTTTAGGGAATGAAAACCTACTGGTAGGGAGCCATGTGACCTCATGGCATCTAGGTCCCGCAGGGGGATAGTGCTGTCAGTGCACCTCACGTGGTTCACTGTAGTCATTACTTAAGGTTCTTAGCAGCATCTCTTCGGTACCTAGCTGCAACCTCCCTCATTTCTTTTACCGTACCTCCGTTCATATTCAGTTTGACTTTCCACCCTCCCTAAAAATTGTTTCCTAGTGCAACTGCGAGGTTTTCCTCCTGTTACACCTTTCAAACCTTTTTACTAACTGTCAGTTTCTCTTTCAGCGCTGACTGACCTCATAGATCCCAGGGCTTGGCTTTTGGCCTAAATTCTATGATCTTATCTCTAGCATTTAAGGCGGCATTGAAGGCCTTGTCCACACGATCGGTTATCGCCCGGCAGCGTTGGTCCTTTCAACCGGCTCCATCCCCCTTGGCATAATTGTTATGCCCACACTTGCTTGTAGGTGAATTGAATTGTTGTCTTGTTGGGCAGTAGCAAATGAGTTGTAACCAGGCCCATGCACGATATAAAAAAAAAAAAATTAGCTGCGTTTATGGTATTAATCGTTGATGTGTAAAACATTATGAACAGAACTCATACACAGTTTTAGACCATAAAATAAGTATTATGAATATATATATATATATATATATATATATAAACATATATATATATATATATGTATGTGTATGTATATATATATATATATATATATATATATGTATGTGTATGTATATATATATATATATATATATATAAAATAAGTATTATATGTATATGTGGATGTATATATATATATATATATATATATATATATATATATATATATATATATATATATATATATATATATATATATATATATATATGCATGTATGTACATATACTCGTTACGTATTGTTCTTGTACCTGGCAGCATCGGTGAGTTTGCTCAACTACCGGTGTTGCAGCTTCGCTGGCTTGTCCCTACTTTCTGCCCGATGCCACAAGAGACAAATATGGAGGTCGGGGGATACAAAGGAAGGGGTAGAGAGCGCAGGGCTTTACTCCGCAGCCTGATAAATTATGACGAAAGCGAAAAGTATAAGTAGGAGTCTTTTCTCAATCTTTATTTGCAAAAACTATTTTAAATCTTTAGTAACCCCTTTATAGTCACGAAAAATGTGATGAAGACCATTACAGATGATGAATAATTAGGTCCCCTTCTTAAAGAAAAGTTTAGAAAAAAACGAGACTGTGATATACATTGGCTTTTGGCTGTGGCCTACTTCTTGCTGACACAATGTGGCGCTGAAATATGACCTTTATCCTTGACCTTATTCAATGTTTGATGCGGGTGAAATGTGCATGTCAAATATAAAGCCTTTGTCGTGTATTAAGATGAAACTTCAGCCTTGGTGGGAAGAGGGACGTATAAAAAGATCTAGAGAATACAGACAGATAGACAGATAGGCGTCCAGTGCCCCCCTCTCTCTCTCTCTCTCTCTCTCTCTCTCTCTCTCTCTCCAGCTTCATTCGGTTCAGCTTTCCATCGGGGAGTTGGAACTGAAAAATCTTCATCTAATAGAAGAGAGAGCGTTGCTCTCGTAAACATACGCGGGAAAAAAAGTATTTGAAAACTTTTTATACTTTTATGATGCTCTCGCGTGTCTTTTGCCTCCTCAGGCTATACATACTAATTGAGTTATTACATTTTAAAGGCAGTGCAGCCAGAGGGATTTATTTTTGGGATATTTCATGTTGCCTTTGATGGTCTTGCTGAGTTTTTTTTTTTTTTTTTTTTCCAAAATGTAGGTTGCCGAAAATGTCGGAAAGGTAGGTGATAGTTCCTTTTGTAATTCTCGTCGTAATTTTAATTAAATACAGGAGATTACAGCATTTATATATATATATATATATATATATATATATATATATATATATATATATATATATATATATATATATATATATATATGTGTGTGTGTGTGTGTGTGTGTATATGTGTGTGTCTGTGTGTGTGTTTGTGCGTGTGTTAATATGAAAAAGCATGACCATGTTAATAGACAATTCGAGCAATCCTAAACAACGATCTTAATTTTAAAACGCTGGGAAATTTCCATTTGACAGTGGTCATTAGTAATTACTTAACTGTAGAATTACCGTGAAATATCTTTTTAATTACACTGGAAAAATATATTTTTATATACGCTACGCGGATGATCTCAATAGGTCACCGAGTAAAAGGTTACCTTGCTGTGTCGTCTGTCCGTAAAATTTGATAAAAGCGGAATGTGTGCTACAGGTAACTAGTTATTCAATTTATTGCGGGTGATAACAGATAGTGGTGAAAATACTTATTTCTGTGGACACGCTAACATTCTTGAATTTTCCACTGATGAAAATTTTTAATTCAGATTTTGTCATCCATACGATCTTTGAGAACGACGCATTTTCTTTTACTTGTTAGATTTAGTTATGACTTATTAAGCTAAAGAAATGTACCGTATAGACGTTTTGCATGACATAGGTTTTTAAAATACAGATATTTTATAATCGATATTTATAAGCTATGTAGCTATTAGCTTATTGGGTATTACTGTCGACATTAAATATTTACGACGCAATCAGCAGATGGGTTTTCGGTGGTAAAAAGTTGTTGATTCATTTTTAAGAGCAACTCGTACGGCTCTCACGTAAAATGCACATTTTTTTCAGTTGCCTAATATAAAACAGTGAAGTACGTATTCTTATATTTCATGTATATTTTTCTGTACGCAAGGAAATTACTCATTAGCAAAGGCTTTGCGATTAGCTAACCAATAACCATTCATGATGGGATAATTGTGGCTGTTAACATTTAAAATCATCATCATTACCAGCTGGAGCGATAATGATAACCCAAGTCTTTTCCATTTAACTCGTGATGTTATTGTTACTGGCAGGGGCAGTAACGATAAGATAATGAATATTTCCTACGCGACTGATATAGAAGAATAACTGCCGATTTTTATACATGACCTCTGGAGAAAAACTACCCGATTTTGTAGTTACTGTCATTATTTTGGCAGAGGCAGAAATAGTCAGACATTCACGCTTGCCAACGTAGAGTGTAAATGGCTATTTTGGAAAAACGAATACCGTGAAATGTTAACTTTTTATTTCGGTCAACTGTTGTAGAAATCAATTAAAACTCTAGGCCTAAAGCGTAGCAAATGAAAGGGCTATTAAAACTCTTCTCGTCACTGCTATAAATTGGTTTGTTCAAGTAATTTGGATTGTGCGATATCCATTTCGTCATTTTTTAGGCATAACGAAAATGTCAGGCCATATATTCTCTACTACGGCCGAAGATAATGGGACTCCAACGCCTACACATTCCGCCAGATTATCAGTTTTAGGACTTTTATCTTTTTATTGGTGGTTTTACAGTGCAGTTGACTAAAACTACATAGTAAGGCAGGCTAGATTTAGCAGTTTGCTAAGAATAACAGCGATAGTAATAATAATAATAACTAAAGTTGCAGTATGTAATGTCTGTAAAGTGAATACCCGAGGAAAAAATCAGTTTATGCATTGGACAGAAGAATGGGTGGGAACAAGGTTAAGGGAAAAGGCTAAAACTATATTTACAATATAGCTGGTGGCATCGATCGAATATAATACCACAACAGCGAAAAGGTTACAATCAGTCATTTTGTTTGGCAAATTAATTTTTTTTTTTTTTTTTTTTTTTTTTTGCTCGTCGACATATTTTGTTTCTTCATTTTTCTCTAGATTTACTTTGTTCTAAACTCAAATATTGGTTGCATGTATAAAAAAAAAGAGTAACTATTACTATTGTCTCAGGAATGGACACAGCAGAGGTATTCAGATAACACGTCATACTGAAATTTCGAATTGATACCATTTTGAGATGAAAAACAAATTCACCTTGTAGCTATATATCATAATATGACATATTGTTAATTATTTATTCAAAGGTTTTTTTTCCACTGAAACTATATCCTCGTGAACAATATGATTTATTTATCATCTAAATATTCGAGTGATACGCTTCTGAATATTCCTTAACGAGCCAACTGAACTGGATACAAAAGTTGGTTCAATGGACTGATTTTTGTCCATTAGTTGAATATCGAAAAAATAAAGAAAAGGAAACCACGAAAGTCCACTTCTTAGTTTTATGTGATCAGTGTAATACCATTATGCTAATGGACTGGTCCATGGAGCATCGTCAACAACTCTTTTGGATATGAACTCGAAAATAATCAGAGCAACGCGTGTTTTATGACTGACTATATCTTGACCTAAACCAAAACAGAATTCATTAGCAGTGCCCTTATTCTACGCACAGGAGATAACATTTAGTTAATCAAGTAATAAAATATATAATTCATTAAATAACCAGAGTATTGAGTATTTTTTATTGTTTATTTTTATATATATATATATATATATATATATATATATATATATATATATATATATATATATATATATATATATATATATATATATATATATATATATATATATATTATTTATATATACACACACACATTATATATATATATATATATATATATATGTATATATATCTGTAATTATTTATATATTACATATAAACATATATATATATATATATATATATATATATATATATATATATATATATATATATATATATATATATATATATATATATATATATATATATATATATATATATATATATATATATATCGGTGTTTATTAATGTAGGTATGATATGACACAGCGAGTGTTTTACTCATTTTATTAATGTATATCACTCGTTTATAGACCTATTTCATAATAAATGCAAAAGTATAACAATCGGACAAATAAATGCATCAACGAAGCTTTAGAAATAATGTTTCAGAAGCTTTAATACATCTAACGATGATGGAAAAGCGTTCCTTGCCAATTATTATGTTGTTTTCTAATGGTTGATGTGTCGTTGAATTTTCAGATACCCTTCAACGCAGAAATAGTATAAATAAAGAGAGAAAAAAAGTTTTAAATTCCCGAATCAGAACTTATATGATACGAGCGGGTAAAATAAGTTCGACAGTTTCCTTCACAGTAAAAAGGAAAATACGTCAATAAAGTGGATTGAAAATCCATAAACCGGAGGAAATTGCAACACAAAAAGGACTGAATTTCCAGCAGCGTATAAAATTGACAATCTGCCAAATTGAATGGCAATTTCTCGGCTTTTCTGCTTTTCTTTAGATATTTTTTTTTTTTTTTTATATGGCATTTCAATTTTTCATATGGGCTAAACATTTCAGGAAACAGAAAGAATTCTCACCTTGTGACAAAACGGAGAGAGAGAGAGAGAGAGAGAGAGAGAGAGAGAGAGAGAGAGAGAGAGAGAGAGAGAGAGAGAGAGAGAGAGAGAAAATGAGCGGGTAGGAAGTACGGAATGTAACAACCAGCGAATATCTGTAAAGAAATAACGTACATACTATAGAGAACAGAAATCCGTTAGTTGCTAGAGAGAGAGAGAGAGAGAGAGAGAGAGAGAGAGAGAGAGAGAGAGAGAGAGTTAACTGTAACAAACCGAGAAAAGAGAAAATGATCGGCTAGGAAGTACAGAATGCAACAACCATGAGTATCTGTAAAGAAATAACATGCATACTGAGAGAACAGAAATCCACTGGAAACTATAGAGAAAACAGAAATCCGCTAGTTGAGAGAGAGAGAGAGAGAGAGAGAGAGAGAGAGAGAGAGAGAGAGAGAGAGAGAGAGAGAGAGAGAGAGAGACATGAGCGGCAAAAGTGCAAAATCAAAATCCTCAAGAAACACATGATGACATCAGAAGTCAGTATTTAGGTTGGGTAACAAAAAAAAAAATCATAGAGAACCTAAAGAAAACGGAAATGAGCTATAAAAAAAAAAAAAAAAAAACAAGGAAACAAAAAAAGCTAGATATGTGAGAACCCCGAAATCAGGCTGTTTTCTGGAAGGGAAAAATAGTTACTCTACAAACAGAGACGAAAAAGGTCAGAAAAATTCTCCTGTTTTTGTGGTCAACCATACCTGAGACGAGCAACGAGGGGGTAACAGATGATCCAAAGGATTCAAGGTACGTGATTTGGGCCCCAAGCTTGTCACGAGTCTTTTTGGCCTTGGTGACAATGTACACATGCCCTTTCGAGGGGCAATGTCTGTATCCATATTCATATGGGATGCTAGAAGTGACATGAGTTTTGATGTAAAAAAATTATATATATACATGCATAGTTACATACGCAAACATATATATATATATATATATATATATATATATATATATATATATATATATATATATATATATATATATGTATATATACAGTATATATATAACTTCGTTTGATTTTTGTTAAGTGTCTTTTACAAAAGTAAATCTTATGGTGCAAATATGTCTCATAAATTTCATCTGCACGAAATAAATATATTGATAGAGTGATATATATTGATAGAGAGATTGAGAAACATGAGCGGTAGAGGTGCACAATCACCAAAAAACTTTGGAGACAGCTCTAAATGAAAGACCGCGATGGATAAAATGCGGGTGTGGGGTAGAGAGGTGGATAGGTTGAGAATTACACAGGAAAGTTTATACGAATATATATTAAAGAATTAATGTTTGTGAGTAGGGAAACGACCACTAACCTTTAATCGCATAGAAAAAGGGGTAAGGGAGGCCTTTTCTTCACCACCTGATCGCTTATGAATGTTAATGGGTTAACTTTACGTGATAATAACGCATGAAACGAAGTTAATTACCCATGACTGTATGCGCGTAACGTCAGTATATATATATATATATATATATATATATTATATATATATATATATATATATATATATATATATATATATATATATATATATATATATATATATATATATATATATATATATATATATATATATATATATATATATATATATATATATATATATATATATATATATATATATATATATATATATATATATATATATATATATATATATATATATATATATATATATATATATATATATATATATATATATATATATATATATATATATATATATATATATATATATATATATATATATATATATATATATATATATATATATATATATATATATATATATATATATATATGTGTGTGTTACAGTCAACATGCGTAATCAGTCATTACGCGTAATGACTGAAATTTCAGTCATCACGCGTAATGCACTTAGGGGACATTTGATCCCCCAGGAGCTAGTACTAAACACGGCGAAACAGTGAGTCACCTACACTGTTTCGCCGGGTTTAGTACTAGTCCCTGGGGGTCAAAAATATTTCGCCGTGTTTAGTACTAGCTCCTGGGGATCAAATGTCCCTAAGTGCATTACGCGTGATGACTGAAATTTCAGTCATTACGCGTAATGACTGATTACGTGTTGACTGTAACATAATGTATATATATATATATATATATATATATATATATATATATATATATATATATATATATATATAGAGAGAGAGAGAGAGAGAGAGAGAGAGAGAGAGAGAGAGAGAGAGAGAGAGAGAGAATTTTACGTGGAAATAACTCAGGAATCGAAATTGGCAGTCTGAGAGCTCCGGTGTTCTGTATTTGAATACATATGTACTGTATGTTACAGATAGCGAATTGATGTCTAATGGCTGGATGCATCAAGAATTTAAATGGACCTTTAATGAGAATTGTTGAATGGGGTTTAGATTTCTGGAAATAAAGGAACGCAAATAACAATGTTCACAACTGGGCCAAAGACAATTTCTTGTTCAACAAATCGTGTTGTCAGTAAATTTCTTGTAATCTACTTCAGCCGGACGTGATCTGTTTCCACAATAATAGGTCGAGTAGGAATGGTCATTGTTCTTCGAAAAAGATAAATTGAAGTGAAATTGGGAGCTAAATTCTGTAATCCATTTTAGGGAGTGTTGTTTTTCTGACTGATAATGTGAACGAAGTCGTAATACGTTAAATCTTATACTAGGAAATCTCTCTCTCTCTCTCTCTCTCTCTCTCTCTCTCTCTCTCTCTCTCTCTCTCTCTCTCTCTCTCTCTCTCTCTCTCTTTTACATAAGGTAATGAAAGCTTTTGTGGAACTCTAGTACGGAAAGTTTTCAAAAGAATGATAATCTCTTCTGAAATCATTAGATTGAAAGAAATCAGTCAGTGATACTCGACTATTATTTGAATTAAATTTTGAGTGATTTATAAATACATATCTAATATTAATGGGATTACATTCTCAAACAATCTAACAGTTTTTTTATTACCACACGCAAACCAAAAAGAATATTTTAAACAGAAAATTCGGGTGTAAAATGGTGTGTTTGTTTTTAACACTGTATCTCAGATCATCCACAATAAAAATGGAGATCATGTACTTCATGAAATGAGTATCGATGGGCGTACTTAAAAAAACGCTCGTTGATTTGTAGAGGGCGATATTATCCATACAAGAACGAGGACAATTACACTATCTTGAAGATTAAGTAACTGTAATTGGAATGGGGATTTCACATTAATATCAAGTACAGGAACATATGTCTTCAAATTCACAGTTGAACCCTTACCGTTACCGGGTGTAGTTGATAAATTATCAATATTTTTACTTCAAAAGTTATGTACAGTACATTACTGCTATTCACTAGAAGATGATGAACAAATGTTAATATTGTAAGAACTTTATTATACAACCTCCCAATAATACCGTCTTATACAAACATATTTGAAATGGAAGAATTACTAAAATTAAATCGGGTCCAAAATACATACACAATAAAGGACCGGTCTAGCAGTTCTTGAATGGATTAATACGTTCACATTGTTCCTAATCGGATGGCCATTATATTAAATCACTGCCGTAATCGGTGATGACTTTCCAAAATGAAATGCACTGTTCTGAATTTCTCTCAAAGGTTGAATCCGTGGATTCATTTGCAACTTTTTTTTTAGCCGTATGAGAATGAAGCCATACACACACACGTGCGATGGTATGCCATGAAAACCTTCCCAAGTATTTATGATGTACAATGATCATGGGGTCGAATTCTGAGTTGTGGGAGTGCTTTTGAAATTGAGAGAGCAGTAATCTCCTGAAAAGCATTCTTCTGTAATGATGTATGGCCATTGGCGATCTGCATCTACTCTGGCAACTGACATTGGCATACATAGCAAGGAAATAATTATTTAAATAACCTTTCAGAAGGGTCCGTTTAAATAGATTGTCATAACACGGTTGAATCTTTAAAATTTATATTCATAGAAATTGTTTGCATTAGTAATTACTTGTAGTGCTCATCCCAAAACCATATTAACAACCCATTTCGTAGTTCCATATGTGGAAACATTTAAACGTTCAGAAATAAATACTGAAATATATATAAAAAAACAGTACAGCCACAGCCCAATAATTTAACGGCAAAAGAATGATTCCGTTCCAAGGACTTGTTCTAACACAGTTACTTTAATATTTAAATTTTGCAGTAAATGCTTCCCATTTGTCGCCAGGTACAGGGGCGGAAATCTAATTAATGGGGACACGTGGCTGGTTTCTTTTCTGGTTAATCAGGTATTGATTCCAGGAAACATAGTAATCAACTGAATGCATACCCAAAGGAGCTTTGGTGCGTGATCTCTAAACTCAAACACGAATAATGTTGAAGGAAAATATCACACTTTTCAATACACGCCGTGATTTTGGTAAAAGGATCTTGATAATCATAGTATTCAATTCAAAATTATATAAATGGAAAACGTTTGATATCATTAATATGTTTAATGATATATCTTTCAGTTTCTGATATTTACAAACGAACTTACTGGATTTTAACCCTTTGATTTCGGTTGTAACGTATACGACGCATTTAATAAACTGGCCCGGAACACTGTTGTGTCGTATACGAGCACCGGTAATTTCCTTTTATGTGAAGGACTGATGATTGAAATACTGGCCTCTTTTTCTTGATATGGTAACAGTCTGTCAGTTGCCATACAGTGAATTCATATAAATTCACGTGTTTCCATAAAATTCATTAGTCTTCATCAAGATGTCACAGGAGGACGGGTCAAGGGTACGACATCCTCGAGTTGACCGCCGGCAGATCGAGAGAAGAGCTCTCGACGAGGATAACTATTTTATAGACCTTTTCGACTCATTTTCTGGATATGAAAATGAATCGGATTTAGAAGGAAATGAAATGGATAATTATGGTCCTGGTACAAGAGACAGTGATGAAATATCAACCGACAGTGAAAATGACGAAAATCTGCCACCTACAAATGAAAGCCAAGGTGTCAAAAGAAGGCGGAGACAGCGAAGTGACCCAGGTGATGAGTGGGAGGGCTGCCAGCAATTTCCAGCCCAGAGATTTCATATTTGACAGCAGTGGCAGTGGCATTACGTCGAAATGTAATGTGAATGAAAATTCAAAGGAAGTAGACTATTTTTTTGAATTTTTCGACAACGAATTTATGGGGCTGATTGCTGAAGAGACAAACCGTTATCAGAGATTCCTTGTTGATACGCTAGGAGATGCAGTGCCAAAGTATTTGCGAAAATTTGCTCAGGTTACTGTGGAGGAAATGATACGGTTCCTTTGTGTGATTATGATCATGTCGCATATAAGTAAACATCGCATCGTAGATTACTGGACTACGCTTGAGACATTCGAGACAAAAGGAGTGAGAAGGCTGATGGCAAGGGACAGATTTCTTCAAATTCTACGGGTTCTACATTTCGTTGATAATTCACAGGAAACAAGCCCAGATAATAAACTAAAAAAATTAAACCCGTGCTCGACAGTGTGCGTAGAAAATTCCGGGAAAAATTTCAACCTTTCCAGGATTTATGCATAGATGAAAGTTTAATGTTATGGAAGGGAAGGCTAAGTTTCAAGCAGTACATTCCAGATAAAAGAAGTCGATTTGGAGTTAAAATATTTGAACTTTGTGATGCCAAAACGGATTATATTGTCGATTTTATAATCTATACTGGAAAAGATACAGAGATATTGGTAGATGAGGATCTAGGGGTATCTGGTTCTGTGGTAAAAACATTTATGGCCTCGCATCTCGGAAAACATCACATCCTGTATTTCGATAATTGGTATTGCAGCCCAAAACTGCTCAAGTATTTGGGCGACAACGAAACAGGAGCATGTGGAACAGTCCGGAAAAATAGGAAATTTATGCCTAAATTTCCTGTTGTGAACAAATCTGAGATTTCGTCTCAAAACTGCAATGGAATATTAGGTTTAAAATGGCAGGATAACAGGACAGTGTATATGTTATCTTCAGTACATGAAAATATAATGGTAGACTGTGAAAAAGGTGTCGACCAGGGGAATTTGTGCAAAACCTGCATGCGTTGTTGACTATAATAAGAAAATGCGGATTGTGGACAAGAACGACATGCTTATTAGTTCTGTGAAGTGTATCCGTAAAACCACGAGATGGTACATAAAACTATTTTTCCGTCTGCTTGATATGATACTAGTAAACTGTCATCACTTGCATGGATTTGTTACTGGCAAGAAAGGGTCATATTTACAGTTTTCTAAGTCAGTCGTTCTGCAGTTGATTGAAAGGTACCCTCCAGCACCTAACAAGATAATTACCCGCACCGTAATAACGCAGCCAAGGCGGCTAACAGAAAGACACTTTCCTGATCCAGTTCCCTCAACAGAAAAACAACTGCGACCTAGACTAAGATGTCGTGTGTGCTCGCATACATCCCGTAGGCCCAAGAAAGGCCAGCAGACATATTTCATGTGTAAAGACTGCAATGTAGGACTATGTGTCGCTCCTTGTTTCAGAGAATACCACACACTTCTGAATTACTAGAATTCTGTCGTAAAAGTTTTGTCAAGATTATTATGTTCAGCTTATTAAATATTCAGATTCATAACGATTTGTTATTCACATTGTTTGATTTCATTCAACTTATGTCATAAAAGCTTCTTCCAATCATATTGAGTCTTATGTGTTTATACATTTTCTGATTTTGTTTTTTTATCTACAGCAAAAAGATTTTTGTAAAAATAAATGTTGAAATTCATCCGTATTATAATTTTCTTCATCAAATTATGGCTTTAGTCTTTAGTGAGAGAGAGAGAGAGAGAGAGAGAGAGAGAGAGAGAGAGAGAGAGAGAGAGAGAGAGAGAGAGAGTAAATTACTATTTTGCGTTTAATGTTCCTTTTCTGTCCTTTGAAGACTGGATATCATAAAATATAAAATGAGTCGGATGTAATGTAAATCTGATAATCATGGTATTGATGATTTATGATATATGAGAATAATAATAACAATATAATAACCGTTACCATGAGATTAATGAATATAGACAATGTTGTTATTATTATTATTATTATTATTATTATTATTATTATTATTATTATTATTATTATTATTATTATTATTATTCAGAAGATGAACACTATCCATATGAAACAAGCCCACAGGGGTAACTAACTTGAAATTGTGTTCATTCGAGTGAAATAACAGAAGGTAGTAGGAAATACAGAAAGAGGAGATCAGTTATTAGAAAACAGATGTACTAACAATAAATAAATAAAAATGTAAACAAAGTATTAAATACAAGATGTATTGCATAAGGGTAGTAATGCATTACATTCACTTGAACTTTTGAAGTTCCGTTTGCAACACATCCTCAGTAAAGAGGCTGTTCCACAGTCGTAAGGCGTGAGGAATAAAGGTCCCCTGGAACTGAAAAGTTCGAAGGCGAGGTACATTTACTGCACATTGATGCTGCTGTTCAGCGAATCTGGTTGCTCTCTCTCAGCAGCAACAGGGGATCAGGGATCAACTGAGAATGTGAAAGATATGTCAAAATACAACTTATGAAAAAGTGACAAACAAGAGACCATCCGTCTATAGTCCAAGGCATAGCTGCCAAAGAAACCTTCCACCTCGAACCACTCTAAAAGATATAAATCTCTGGCAGAAGCAGACATCTCCCGGAGAACAGTATCCTAGTAAAGGAAGGACAAATTACCTAAAAAAATGTTGCACTGATTTAATCACTCATATAAGTATATGAGGACTTAAGAACAATACCCAACTTTCATGCGGCATTTGCTGACATTTTCATTAGATGTTTCTCAAAAATAAGATGTAAGTAAACAGGTACCACTAGAATAATTGAAGGAAAAGAAAAATATCTGTAGAAAATTATAACAGAATAAAATGATCTACAAAACCCTACAACTTCCCGAATATTGGTTCAAAAACAATTGAACAAATTCCAAAATGTTAGTGATTAAATATATATATATATATATATATATATATATAATATATATATATATATATATATATATATATATATATATATATATATATATATATATATATATATACGTATTATATATATATATATATATATATATATATATATATATATATATATATATATATATATATATATATATATATATATATATATGGCTAATCATTTTTGTAACAGGAATTTATCCAATTTTTTTTTATAGGATAGGTGTGAGTATGTGTTTGTATTTTACATACACACATCACACAAACATATATACATATATATATATATACACTCATATATATGTAATTAATTGTATATATATTACATATATATGTAATTAATTGTATATATATTATATATATATATATATATATATATATATATATATATATATATATATATATATATATATATATATATATATAACTGAATCACGAGAATATGGAACGTGATGAATATATAAATAAAGACAATTCCACGAAGGAAAGAGAAGCAACAGAGTATTGCAAGGCTTTTCGACGTATTGTCCTTTACTTAGCAGACTCGTTTCTCTTTCCTTCGGGGCATTGCCTTCATATATATATATATATATATATATATATATATATATATATATATATATATATATATATATATATATAATATACACATGTATATATAGTCAATTATATATATATATATATATATATATATATATATATATATATATATATATATATATATATATATATATATATATATATATATATACATACATACATACATACATACATACATACATATATAGTATATATATACATACACATACACACACCACACAATTACACATTTTGATCAGCAATGTGATTTATAATATTGATCCCTAGTGAATGTGGCGAGGTGGCAATTGTGTTTACATGTCACATGCAAGTGTGACAGACGACGCGCGTAGGTGGCATTTCAGATGCACGTGTCCTGTTGACAGAAATGAACTGCTTTGTTTTCAGCCGCTGTACCCTCCACCTTTGTCGAATTTGGTGGGCGTGACCGTTGGAATATTAGCTTGAAAATGGGCCCCGGGATTATCCCAAGCCCTGGCAGTCTCCAATTCCTTGTTTCATTGACAAATGCGGATTCTGGAACCTCCTTTTTTACTTGCGGCTAATACGATTTCCATTCAAGGAGGTTGTTGTTTCCACTTTCCCCTGACTTTTGACCGCCATCGTCAATCAAACATTGAATTGGAATCTGTCCGAAGGACAAGGGATAATCCCAGGCCCTATTCCCAAGGTAGTATTCCAGCGTTCAGGGCCACCAAACTCAACACAGGTGGAAGGTAAGCAAGAGCTGAAAACAACGACCGGTCATTTCCATCAAAAGGATTCCGGCATCTCACGTACCACCCACGTCTCAGCCATGGAAATACGATTGTCACCTTCCAAATGTCCATATTCGCTAGTGTCCAAAATGTATTGTTGTGTCGTGTAATCATTGTTGCTGTTGTCATGGATTCATATATATATATATATATATATATATATATATATATATATATATATATATATATATATATATATATATATATATATATATATATATATATATATATATATATATATATATATATATATATATATATATATATATAGATGCAGTAATGTGTGTGTTTGTACATATACTGTATGTATGTATGTAGGTGATATTGAGATGCACGTGTGCTTTGACAGAAATGACCCGCTTTGTTTTCAGCTCGCTGTACCTTCCACTTTGTCGAATTTGGTTGGCGTGACCGTTGGAATAATTGCCGATTTTGGAATATTCCTTTATTACTGGCAGCTTATTTATTTGTGTTGTTACATTAATTGCATAATATCTATATCACGGATCGCTACTATCACAATATTATCATATAAATAAAACAGGTTAATTTGCAGCAAAACAACAAATACAAACGCTATTACAATGATTGTTTACGATTTCGTGCGTCTGGTAGCATGCTACGGGTGACTACCGTCTGAAAACCCTCCGGATTGTGGTAAGTGTGAGGTCTCATCTCGGCCGTAATCAAAGGGCTAATGAAAATTAAAATAATTAATAATTTCCCATATTTGGTAATCATAGAATCAACTAAAAACGATTATTAAATAAAATTATCTAAAAATGAAAAAAATCCCGTAGGGTGGGTCTGCCCAGACCCAACTTGCACCAGATAGGGTTAAGAGACTGGCCAGTCTTGGAGGCCTTTGGGCCTCATCCTTGAAGTTCTTGGGCCCTCTCCAGGCCTGCTTCCCCAGCCTGGCAGGATACCTGCCTTCCTCCGAGGAAGCAGCCTCTGGGTCGGACCCTTCCCTTCAAGGCTGCCCTCAAGAGACTGGCCAGCCTTGGAGGACTTTGGGTCTCATCCTGAAGTTCTTGGGCCTCTCCAGGCCTGCTTCCCCAGCCTGGCAGGATACCTGCCTTCCTCCGAGGAAGCAGCCTCTGGGTCAGACCCTTCCCTTCAAGGCTGCCCTTAAGAGACTGGCCATCCTTGGAGGACTTTGGGCCTCATCCTTGAAGTTCTTGGGCCCTCTCCAGGCCTGCTTCCCCAGCCTGGCAGGATACCTGCCTTCCTCCGAGGAAGCAGCCTCTGGGTCGGACCCATCCCTTCAGGCTGCCCACCCATCCCTTCAAGGCTGCCCTCAAGAGACTGGCCAGCCTTGGAGGACTTTGGGTCTCATCCTTGAAGTTCTTGGTCCCTCTCCAGGCCCGCTTCCCCAGCCTGGCAGGATACCTGCCTTCCTCCGAGGAAGCAACCTCTGGGTCAGACCCTTCCCTTCAAGGCTATCCTTAAGAGACTGGCCAGCCTAGGAGGACTTTGGGCCTCATCCTTGAAGTTCTTGGACCCTCTCCAGGCCTGCTTCCCCAGCCTGGCAGGATACCTGCCTTCCTCCGAGGAAGCAGCCTCTGGTCGGACCCTTCCCTTCAAGGCTGCCCTCAAGAGACTGGCCATCCTTGGAGGACTTTGGGTCTCATCCTTGAAGTTCTTGGGCCCTCTCCAGGCCCGCTTCCCCAGCCTGGCAGGATACCTGCCTTCCTCCAAGGAAGCAGCCTCTGGGTCAGACCCTTCCCTTCAAGGCTGCCCTTAAGAGACTGGCAGTCCTTGGAGGACTTTGGTCCTCATCCTTGAAGTTCTTGGGCCCTCTCCAGGCCCGCTTCCCCAGCCTGGCAGGATACCTGCCTTCCTCCGAGGAAGCAGCCTCTGGGTCGGACCCTTCCCTTCAAGGCTGCCCTCAAAAGACTGGCCATCCTTGGAGGACTTTGGGTCTCATCCTTGAAGTTCTTGGGC
>NC_089750.1:17047552-17050052 GCF_040412425.1 Macrobrachium rosenbergii
AGCCTAGTTTGGGCAACTGGTTTTCCTCACTCTGTTTGTACTTATTTATGTTAGTCTTGTTCTTTCTTTCATATAGGTAGGTTGTTTTAAGATTTTAGTGAACTCCTTTTACTCATTATTGACTTGTCTTGGAATGAGGTGTTTTGTTTTAAATATTTTTACTACATAAAGAGCTGTTGCCATTGCATTAATTTGTTATTGATGTTCGCAAATTATATTATATTTTATAGCCTTGAAAATGCGACTTGGAATTCGTCATGGAACGTCGGCATTGAAAATAAACTGTAGATGATGAGGATGCCTTTCCCTACTGCTTCCTTCATGATGTATATATATATATATATATATATATATATATATATATATATATATATATATATATATATATATATATATATATATATATACATATTACTAAAAGGACCTCATTCAAACTGCATGGTATCTATAGATACCATCCAGTTTGAATGAGGTCCTTTTAGTAATTTAGTTAATGCACAGAACAATTGTGTATGTGATAAAGTTAATATATACGTATGTATACATATATGTGTGTGTTAGTGTGTGTATTAACAGATAGTTAGACACAGAGATAGATAGATAGATAGATATATATATATATATATATATATATACATATATATATATATATATATATATATATATATATATATATATATATATATATAATATACATATATATATATATATATATATATATATATACATACATATATATATACATATATACATATATGCATATATATAGTAGGGAGTACGGATAGGAAGAACAGTCAGCTCATCATTGATATATTTATTAATAGGTGCGCTTCAGGGATCACCCATATCCCATCTTTTCTGGCTAAAAAGATACAAAACACTAATTAAAACTGACAACAGAGCTTACAAAATTAAAATGCTTTAAAGATTGAAAAATGACAATGACAAAACAAGAAATAGATTACCTTCAGTAGTAAAGTCCAGAGGATGAAAACTGAATAAGAGTAAACAAGAAAGGCCGGGGTTACTATAGTACGACCGTTTTAGGAAGAGACTTTGCCCCTCTTAAACTGACCATTAACCTTCTGACTTCAAGCTCTCATTGTTTGCGCCTGTTATCAAGCACGTGTACTATAATAGAAAGTTCTGAATGAAGTTTTGTTGTCCCACTTAAATTTTTAAAAAAAAAAAAAAAAATTCAATATATGAGAATGATAGATGCAAGAAATTTGGAAACCTAGATGTGCTTTCATTTTCAGTTTTGTTTATTTGGATGCTGTACTGAGCAATGTTCTTGAGTTACATCATCTACTATAGTTTTTATTACTGTTCCTTTGCTGTTATCGAAGTCATATAATTGTGATATAGTTTTGAGCTTTTGAGATTGTTTTCTTTGTGTATGCCGTGATTGTCTTTACCTCCTTGCTCATGTATCAAGGTTGAATTTTCACTGTGCAGCTATAAAATAGCTCATAATAAATATTCTTTATATTGTTATATATATGTATATATATATATATATATATATATATATATATATATATATATATATATATATATATATATATATATATATATATATATATATATAGGGTGTAACAATATTTAAAGAATGTTTATTATGAGCTATTTTATAGCTGTACAGTGAAAATTCAACCTGATACAGCAAGGAGGTAAAGACGATTACGGCATGCACGAAAGAAAGCAATTCAAAAGCTCAAAACTATATCACAATTATATATATATATATATATATATATATATATATATATATATATATAATATATATATATATTACACATTTATACAGTATTAGATTTACCTGTGCTTTTAAAGCACTGTCATATGATACTCATCACTGCTGTGGCATTTCTGTTATATGTAGATTTTTAAAGATATTTCTGCCACTTTCTGTCGAAAAAACAGATCTATATTTCAATTTATTTCAATTTCAGTGTTCAACAGGATATCACACAACAAGGGAAAGCAATAAATTTATTTACAATCGAAGTATGAGGAGACATTACTTATGAAGAATCCTCGTCAGAGGATGCTACATCGATAACAAAAAGAATCTATATATTTATCAATGCAAACATCTCTTGAAGCGTCATCTCTTTTTATATCTTCGGCATGTCTCACATCATTAGCCCAGTTGTCAGAAGATATGGATTCAATTGCTTCTTTGACCAAAGGAAGCAGGTCTGATTTTTAAAATGATTCTTCTTTGCCACGTATGATTTCACCTGCGCCCATATCAGTTCTGTTGCATTATACTGGCAGTGATATGTAGGCAGCCTAACCACTATGTCCATGATCTCTTGCCAGTCTGTCAATCACGTAATAATTTTCTTTACATGAATGTCTTTGCAACTTTACTAATTTTTTATTAGCCAGTCTTTAACTTCATCCTTTTGGCAGACATTGTCGGAGGTTTATTAATTCGAACTGAATGATAGAAGCGTTATCCAACACTATGATGGCAGATGGCCCTATATTG
>NC_089750.1:17055052-17067552 GCF_040412425.1 Macrobrachium rosenbergii
AATACTTAGATATATATATATATATATATATATATATATATATATATATATATATATATATATATATATATATATATATATATATATACATATACATATACACACACACACACACACTTCTGTAATGCGCTTTCTCTTTACGTAAACAGCTTTTCCTTGGTTTAATGTAAGGTATATAAAGCAATAATGGAAAGATATATATATATATATATATATATATATATATATATATATATATATATATGAAAGAGGTATATATATATATATATATATATATATATATATATATATATATATATATATATATATATATATATATATATATATAGAGAGAGAGAGAGAGAGAGAGAGAGAGAGAGAGAGAGAGAGAGAGAGAGAGAGAATGGAATTAACTCTTCAGAAATTAAATAGAATATTTAATGTGAATCTGCACAGGTTGCAACAAGGCTTTAAAAGATTATGCTTTACCGAGAAAACGGACCTGGTAAACAGAAAGCAGATGATCTATTATTAAATCCCCTGTTAAATAGATAACTGAGTACGTTTTGGTAAAAATTAGAAGGAAGGGGTATTCAGAATTTTCTCAAATGATATAGTGTATAGTAAACAGTTAGTTGAGAGAAATAAGTCTTTGCTGCCGGTGTTCTCGGAATTTATATATACAGTATGAAAATGGATGTATGTATGTGTGTGTGTATGTTCCATATACATTCTGAAACGCATTGACCAATTTCAACCAAACTTTATATACATATGACTTACCATCTGGGAAAGAACACTGTGGGGGTAAGACATCACTGACACCAAAGTGCATGGGAGGGGGGTGAAATATAAAAATTAGAGACAACGACAGATATTAGTGTATAATCCATAGTTTTTTAGGTCGCTGAGATGAATAGTGACACTTTCGTTGTCCTTTAAGTCCAAGTTCAGCCCCAATAGGAAGGGTGGGTGGGAAGGGGCTGACATGTAAAGATAACTGAAACGACAGATATTGATGTCTAATCCATAGTTTTTGAGGTCCCTGAGAAGAACAGTGACACTCCCGATGCCCTTTAAGTCCAAGTTCAGCCCTGATAGGAAGTGGGGGTGAGAAGGGGGTGGGAAGGTGGTGACATGTAAAAATAACTGAACCAACAGATATTAGTGTTTAATTCATAGTTTCTGAGGTCCCTAAAAAGAATAGTGACACTCCTGATATCCTTTAAGTCCAAGTTCAGCCCCAATAGGAAGGGGAGTTGAGAAGGGTTGGGAAGGTGGTGACATGTAACAATAATTGAAAATGACAGGTATTAGTGTCTAATTCACAGTTTTCAAGGTCATTGAGATGAATAGTGACACTCCCAATACCCTTCAAGTTCAAGTTCAGCCCTGATAGGAAGGTGGAGTGGGAAGGGGGTGACATGTAAAAATAACCGAAAACCACAGATGTTAGTGTTTAATCCATAGTTTTTGAGGTCACTGAGATGATTAGTGAAATTCCCGATGTTGTGCGGTATGACTTTGTCAGAAAAACAGCTCCCTCAGGATTTCGCTGTCAAAATTGATTTTATTGCATATGCTGGTTCATTTGGGTGTATACTGTGAGAAAGTGGAGGGGGGCCAAATTTTTCAACCCCTGGATCCCCCGATGGGGGGCTTTTTGTCCCGGGGGGTCCCAGTACTCACAATATTTTCAAATTAGCTAATAATTAACCGATTTTGATGGTTTTTGGTTGTCTTTATGGGTTGTTGAAGATGCTGAATCCATTTGTGACACAATTGAGTAGACTGGAAGTAAATATCATTCATTTTCAGCATACGAGTGACCCGAACACAGTATGGAAACAGTATCGAACACTGTATGATCGACGAAGTTTGTAACAATCTTGCAAACCTGCTCATGTAACACCTCTTTTTCAGGGTTTTCAAGTATGACAAAGTGAATGAAGCAGTTGTTTTTCTTAACAAACCTTTAGTTTTGGGGAAAGTAAGCTATCCATACGCATAAAAGTATTTATTTTTTGTTAAAAAAATTATCAGGATTACATTATGTAAATTATGATATGACAGTTCACTCAACCTATTCAACCACATTATGTCAAGTACTGAGCTAGAAGTGATCTGTTTAATAGACAAGTAACCCTCATATTATCAAATGTAAATGCTTTCCGTACATGAAAATAAACACAACGCCATTCTAGAATAATAAAGCATCGTGTGACAAACACAGCTGACCAGAACAAATGATTGCAATAGTGCATAATGTAAAATACTACATATTGCACCACTATGGCTGATAGTATCGACTAGAAAAGAAGACAAACTAAATCACAGAAACACCAGACCTATTGTTAAGCGCATTATTAAATGTAAATGCTTTCTGTACATGAAAATAAACACAACTCCAGGCTAGAATAATAAAGCATCGTGTGCCAAGCACAACTGACCAGAACAAATGATTGCAACAATGCATACTGTAAGATACTACATATTGCACCACTATGGCTGATAGTATCGACCAGAAAAGAAGACAAACTAATTCACAGAAACACTGGACGTATTGTTAAGTGCATTATTAAATGTAAATGCTTTCCGTACATGAAAATAAACACATAACACCATTCTAGAATAATAAAGCATCGTGTGACAAGTACAAATGACCAGAACAAAGGATTGCAATAGTGCATAATGTAAAATACTACATATTGCACCACTATGGCTGATAGTATCGACTAGAAAAGAAGACAAACTAAATCACAGAAACACTGGACCTATTGTTAAGCATTAGAATCATAGCTAATGCTGTATGTCAACATGCTACCATTCACTACATATCACTCATCATCATCATCCTCATCATCAACATTATGCCCATCATTCTTGATGGTATCTGAACAATCAACACCATAACATTTGCAAAGTGGGATGCATGGAAGGCCGTTCTTGGAACAGCTGCATCAGTTCATCAGTTGTCTCTTGATTGTCTTCGTGGTGATCTTGTGCCAGATGTTGGCATTGGCTGTCTTCACTTCGTTGCTGACCACAGGGTTGTCTCTGCTGTTTGTTCATGGGATGATCTGCTACTTCTAGTGGGCAATTAGAGCTGATATTGTCCAAGTGGTTTTTAGATACAAAGTAACTTGCTAATACCCGTGTTTCAGTAAAATCTCTAAATGTCAGTTTTTGTTTGCCAATCTGGTATTCCTCGAAGTGTATTGGCTTCTTTCTGATGACAGGTTCGTTCAGGTAACAGGTATCCAGTGAGAACGGCTCAAGCAACTGCAGCTTTTCTGGAAGAACAAGGGGATCGTTGAATGGAACACCGTCCTCTGCCCTCTGGTTGATGACAATAAATGTGCCATGAAATGTGTTTTATTCAGTGGGGGTGTCTACCAAGAGGTCAATGTTGCCGACTGCAAACCAGATGTTCACGTCTTTTTTGACAAAATCGGGCAGGCAAAATCCACCCGTCAAATTGACTCATTGAATGACGGCTTGCTCTAGATGCTTTTCAAAGGCGAGAATTTTCTGATAGTCACAGCCAATGTAAAGGTCAGATAAGTTACAGACAAGATTCTTATCACGCACTCTGGAGTGAATGGCAAGAGGTAAAGTAAACCCATTGACAGGGGAGTCTGTGCTGTCTGCTCAAGGATGCTTGTCTTTGCCTGATATTTCACCTGACAATCACTTCAGGTGTTCTGAACCAGAAACTGGCATGCTACATCACTGTTTTGTGTACCTTTTGGTTGCGGCTCTTTGACATCTTGAGAACATGCTTGCCGAAAAGAAGGCGCCCCAATGAAGAACCGAGGTAGAGGAGGATTATCAGTCTTCAAAGCTGTCTTTGAAAGACCATCCTCTGTATTGGAGCATCTCCTCTCACAAAATGTCAGCTATGTTCTTTAAATTTCCAATGAGTTCCCCACTGTCAAGCACTGAAGACTCAATTGCCTTGCTCAGTGTTGCTTGGAGAACTACCTTTACGGGCTCATTTTTCCGAAATGGTTTCATGACATTGACGTTCGGAAGGCGCTCAGTAATTAGATTTTTCAGGTGCCTACGGTAGTTTCCTGTGCTACTAACTTGTACTTGATATCTCTCCAAAACTGAGAGGTATTCATCATTCAGTTCAGCCATGGTAACAGAGACATCGTCACTAACAAGGGTGTTCTGAACAATGAGGAGGAACTCTTCACCACACAGGAAATGGATGACAGTTATGTCATTAACATGTGCTCGATTACAGGTGCGCTTTACATTCTGCAAGCAATTTCGGTGGTAGTGCTTCTCAAGTGCAGCTGCATCTCCTTTTAGGAACAAGTCAGACAGGGAAGTCCTAATAAGATCATCTTGAGTTTCCAGTTATATGTTTAGGAAAGTGTGCCCCATGTTATCTGAGAAGACGGAATGCAGAGGTTCTGGACCTTCATCAGAACAAAATTTGCATGAAGCAAACATGCAGGCCTCGGCTTTTTAGACAGTTTTGGTTCTTTTGGGTTGGGAGTCTACTTCACTAGATGGGTGCTCAGGTCCTCGCCGAGAGCAACCAGGGCTAGCTAAATTTGTTGTCTTCGTTTTAAGTCTGTCAATTTTGGCCTTGTTAGCAATAGATTTTCTACACTCACTATGATATTGCACTGAAGCTTGATCTGTTTTATTCAAATTTTCTAAATGGTTTGCTATAGTCTTCAGGTTGGTCTGACCTAGCGCCACCATCTCTTTACAACAGTTCAGAAGTTCTTGTAACATTGAAGTGATGTTGACAAGTTTTCGAGGTGCAGATGCACCCTCATGGCAGATAATACAAACCGATTTTGTGGACATGACTCTTCAGTGTGCCATATCTCTCGTCTTGAGATACATCACACCTGAAACCACACAAAATAATATGTTGTTAAGTCATAGACAGAAAACTCACATGCCATAACTCTAAAACAAACGGTTTGTTGAGAAAAACAACTGCTTCATTCGCCCTGCCATGCCTGAAAACCCTGAAAAAGAGGTGTTAAATGAGCAGGTATGTAAGATTGTGGCAAACTTCGTCGATTGTACCGTGTTCGATAACGTTTCCGTACCATGTTCCGATCTCTCGTATGCTGAAAATGAATATTTACTTCCAATCTACTTAATTGTGTCACAAATTGATTTAGCATCTTCAAAAACCCCTAAAGACATCCAAAAATCATCAAAATCAGTTAATTATTAGCTGATTTGAAAATATTATGAATACCGGAAGCCCCCAGGACAAATAGGCCCCCATGGGGGGCGATGCAGGGGTCGAAAAATTTGGCCTCCCTCCACTTCCCCACAGTATAAATGCAAATGAACCAGAATATGCAATAAAATCAATTTTGATAGTGAAATTCTACGGGAGTGCAAGTCATACCACACTAATGCCCTTTAAGTCCAAATTCAGCCCTGATAGGAATGCGGGGTGGTGGGAAGGGGAGAAAAATAAAATTTCAAAAATGACATAGATTAGAGTTTAATCCATAGTTTTCAAGATCGCTGGGATAAATAGAGACACTCCTGATGCCCTTCATCTCCAAGTTCAGCCCCAATAGTAATGGGGGTTGAGAAGTGGTGAAATATAAAATGTCAAAAATGCTGGGCAATATAACAGAAGCAACTGTCTTAACAGGAATGAGAGAGAGAGAGAGAGAGAGAGAGAGAGAGAGAGAGCGAGAGAGAGAGAGAGAGAGAGAGAGAGAGAGAGAGAGTTTATCAGTTGTCATTCAGAGATTTCCCGGGTAGCGCCGGGATGGTCAGCTAGTAAAAGATAAAAGAAGACCCACAGATTTTGGAATGAAGGTCTTCTTAAAGTGGGAGAGGCATAATGTAAGAAAAACGATTTCATAAAATTTTCGAAATATTATCCACTTTTCATTCGTAATGGCCGTACGTCGCGACAATTCATTATTATTTGATGATGACAGATTTAAAGGCAAGCACAGGCACAGAAGTTGCGTTGGTTTAAAAAATTAGTTTTCGACTACCACGAAATACAAAATTGCTCCCAGAATCTAGTATCGTTTGAAAGTTTCATTTATTCACATAAGACCACGAATTTCCCTCTAGCACGTTTACTCAGAGAAAGCGAGAAGATATCTTACTGTATCTTAAAATCGACGGAATAAGTGAATATGTCCTTCAATAGAAGGCATCGTGCTTACCCCATATGAAAAATAGGAAAAAGCATGTTAATCGAAGAAGAAGAAGAAGAAGAAGTTGACGGTAACTCGATCAACAAAGATTAATAAATTCCACCTAAGCATAAAATCTATATTCTCATTAGCTCAAGCAAATGAGGAACCAGTATTGCGCTGAATTAAGAATGGAACACTTTTGCTGCAATGTTTTCTTGAAAGGTTTCTCACATGGCTAAATCATGGTACTATTTATAGATTTTTTTGCGACACGAAGTCGAGATCGAGCGGACCCAAATGTTCGTTTACGATGTTTTCTCTACAAATATGAAAGGATGTCGATGGTTCCTTCCTCTAAGTCTTCGTTGTCGAGGGCTGTGACACAGTTGCTTTCCATAACTATCAGTGAAGACAAAATGGTAAATGTTTGAAATTAACAATATTAATGTCTTCCTAAATAGTATGGGAATGAAACAATATGGATGTTAATTCCCCATGCTCGTGCACACACACACACACACACACACACACACACACATATATATATATATATATATATATATATATATATATATATATATATATATATATATATATATATATATATATATATATATATATGGAGCCTCGATGGCACAGTCAGTTACAGCAGCAGCTTCGGACTTCGTAGAGGTCTGTGGCGCGGGTTCAAATCCGCAGCCGACTGATCAGAGAGGCGGACACTTTGCTGCCCGTGTAGACACCCCGGGATTATGTATGTAATCAACGGATAGGTTTGCTTAAAAAGCAAATGGGTGTTACAAACTAAATACACACACAAAACAAAGCCACTCCAACATCTTCTAAAAACATAACAAACATCTCACACGTCTCGAACTCTCGACCTACCCGCGCAACAACTTCTCGCTGCTGGGAGAAAGGGCGTTGGGTCTGGTATGATACATGTACCATACGCTACCGGGGTCTAAGCGATGTCAGGCAGGGCAGCCGATCGAGACTACGGTCTACCCCAAAGCCAAATCAAAAGTCCTTCAAAGAAAGCATCGTGCTTACCCCATACAAAAATGGGAAAAAGCACGTTAAAAGTAAAAGAAGAAATATATATATATATATATATATATATATATATATATATATATATATATATATATATATATATATATATATATATATATATATATATATATATATATATATATATACAGTATATATATATATATATATATATATATATATATATATATATATATATATATATATATATATATATATATATATATATATATATATATATATATATATATATATCTTTACTAACAGTGAATGGCCACAAAGTAAAGAATAAGACAATGATCTGTGCCAATGTCGTCTCTTAGCTGATGGATGACAGATGAATACCTTGCAGAAAACCTACGCAGTATCAGCTATTTCATTCATTACCCAGAAGGCTCATCAGCAGTACGTCCTACACCTCTGCGAACTTGCATTTTTGTACCCTGGAGCTTCATTTCTGATTACTCTTTCCAAGGGCTTAGAAATATATGCGGTTATATTTCTTTTAAAAACGAGTAATGGATTCTGGCCACAACTTACTAGTTAGTGTGTCCATTTTTATTTAATTATCATGCAGATGTTAGGAAGCTGAATATGAATTGTCTGATATCAAATCTCAGAGAAAATGCGACGAATTGTGAAGAAAGTGGGTTACAAAATAGATGATATTTGTACGACCAAGAAAATGGCATGTTCAAATAGCATAGCCCATGCATTTCACACACTGCAGATAAGGTTGCCAGGAGAATCTTATTTTCTTTGTATACCATTTAACACTTTAAAAACAATTGCTGAAGCACATGAGTAGAAATGAGAAAGTGAGTAGAAAGTGAGATAAACTAATGCTAGATTTTATTTTTCCTCTGGTACATATCTTGCGAAATGTTTTGAAATCTCCATCATTTTAGTAAGAGATTCTGTGGCTATGTTTCCCGTTTAGCTTTAAAATAAACAGTAGTTTTCCAATTTGAATAGGCATGGAAGATAGAAATATGCAGGTCGATTGATTCTGAATTTTCATTGTTATTATATTCCGTAGCGATTAATAATTATTGAGAAAACAATAATAACCAAACATTGAATTCAGGGTACATACGAATAGAAAACTTACAAAAATATACCCTGTGCCAAAAATAACAAGTATTCAGTTGCAATATGAAATGCTTTCCGAAAACGAGACTTTCCGTCTGCCAGAGCCTTTGATTTTAATTTGAAGTCAAATGAATAAAACATTCAGATTCAAGGCACAGAACTGAAATATCGTTTAAATTTGTATTCATCACGTGTGGCAACTCGCCTTCTCTCCATTCGAACACAAAGATTTATTGTAATTTACAAATATAAATTGCACTTTAAGGCTTAAAATGAAGTAAGATTAGAAATTTAACTTATATACTATGATTTAGTAGAAAAGGGATAGTTTTTGGTACTTGTATTATCAAGGGTATAGTACACTGAGGTATTCAAATGGCAATTCTAGTGTCATGAAAAGATTTACTCTGATGAATTCCGACTAGCATTGGTAAATCTCATTACTGATAGGCAGGAACCAAAAGTAAGTCCTGAAGATGCAAGGAATAATTATAGTACATAAATAAAAGTGAGCTTTCTAGAAACACATACCACTCCTAAAAAGAAAGGTTAACGCTACCATCCTGCGAAGAATTAAAGGAATTTATTTGTGGTGATAGAAATTCATTTCTCGCTATAATGTGGTTCGGATTCCAAAATAAGCTGTAGGTCCCGTTGCTAGGTAACCAGTTGGTTCTTAGCCACGTAAAATAAATCTAATCCTTTGGGCCAGCCCCAGGAAAGCTGTTAATCAGCTCAGTGGTCTGGTTAAACTAGGGTATACTTAGCTTTTTTTTTCAACGCTACCATCGCCAACAAGATATGCAATTAGAGTGGTACATTGAATCGGAGCTAAGCTACCGTTTCTGGTGGGTTGAACAGAAACCATTTCAAAAACTTTTGAAACGAATAAATAAGAAAATTAAAACAAAAATAACTAAAAGATTCTTTGCTTCTCTAATCAAACGTCTCAAATTCTTGTTTGGCTGTGAAGGTGCTTGCCACACAAGAGAAACCAGTAAAAGTAGAAAAAATTATATATATATATATACATATATATACATATATATACATATATATATATATATATATATATATATATATATATATATATATATATATATATATATATATATATATATATATATATATATATATATATATATATATATATATATATATATATATATATATATATATATATATATATGAATGTCTTTTACTGTAATACAAATTCATATGAAGATAAAAAGGTCCATAAAACACTGTTTGAAACGAAATTTCTGGTTGCAACGTTCAAATAGTGTTTTATGGACTTTTTGTCTTCATATATATATATATATATATATATATATATATATATATATATATATATATATATATATATATATATATATATATATATATATATATATACATACATATATACATATACACACACACACACGCTACGGGCGCGGGCGCGCGTGTGTACCTCGCAATGAAATCCAACATACAGAGCCAAACGAAAATGTTCATGACTGTGCCTTACGTTGACAAGGCATTGCATCCTAAATTGATAAAACAGTAACTGAGGATTTGGCTTTGTGTGGAAGCGTCTAGAATGCAGAAGACAGGTACATTTACTGGAGAGCAATGCGTTACAACATCCTTCTTTTCATATATCGCCGGAATAACTCGTACTGACGTTTACATCAAACTTTCGAAGACACGTTAGACCCGGGTAAGAAGGGTTCTGGCTTGGTTGCGAAGCAGACATGAAACATAAACTGAAAGTGAAGAAAAGTTACCGAATAAAAGATTTCAACCGAAATGAAGGCACTCCTTCGAAAACAAGACATCCGCCTGAGGAAGAGGATGTTATGAAAAAAGACATTGGGTTGATATATTGGAAGAAACTTTATCTTACAGTTTATGAGTCTGACAATCATCTTGTCTTATTTCTCCCGTGTGCTTCTTCCTCCCTAAGCAGATTCAGTCACAAGAGCTTGCTGGTTTAAAAGGTGTGTGTTTGTTGTTATTGTATCATAGAATATGTATTCTTTCTTAAACAAGACGTTATACATTCATTCTTCCTCTAATATACGCTACTCACACAACCCCGACCATTATGTCGGAATAACAGTAATCTCCCAATGCTAATTACAGAAGCGTTTAAAAATAAAAATGTATAGCGTGTTTCTGACATGTATCAAGGTAACAGAATTTATAACTTTAATACGTTCTTAGTTAAAGATAAATGGATACGGCGTTTATCATCTTCCATTATTTCGGTGTAGCGAAGGGCGTGGAAATATCAGGGAAGATCTCTGACGTCTCTGTATTAAGCTACTACTTTAACAAGCAGCTTTTGCCTCGAGTGTCAACCCTGAGGTCATCTATTACTGGAGGAGAATCAGGAAAGCGGTATTTTATTCACAGGACATACTCTCATTCAGTGTTCTTGTTAGACTGCGGGAATTACTTATACTTTGCCAATTACCTATCAAGAAAAATATATAGAGAAAAAATGCCCTGTGCATTTGTTTATGACGAGATATAAGGGTCGAAAAAATCTTATTTTCATTGCTAAAACACAAGATAGTTGAAAATCTTGAACTTCTTTGTCTACAATGGGGCAATTTTGAAAAAATGTTACCTAGTAAAAAAGTAAAAAGTCATATATTTGCATTAATATAACCAGAAAATATATGATGTGCACCCATTAGTATTAGTCTCAGAGACACTATCATGTCCAGTTTAAAAGATTTTATCATTCATTAATAGTAAATTCTTTCATATAAACATTGCTTCTACTCTTACCATCTCGGGATATCCCTGTTGTTTATATTTCATTTAACTAGCACTACTTATGATAAAAAGCGAACCTTGGCTCGTAGTCCTTTCAGAAACTAGCAAAACATCACTTTTAGCATGGCACATGATGCAGTCTTTGATGATTTCACTAAATCTGTCATTTATTTTAATATTAGTAACTTTAGAAGGTTTGCGATGGGAACTGATATGAGCCCAAGCAAAAAATATGAGCTTTCTTTGTAAACTTACTGTTATATTTCTTCAGTCTGTTAAGTAAAGGACGAAAGAGTCGAAAGGCCTCGCAGCACTCCAGTGTTTCCCTTTTCTTCGTCGATTTTATCTTTATTTATATATTCATCAGGTTCCATATTTTCGTGATTCAGTTATATATATATATATATATATATATATATATATATATATATATATATATATATATGTATTAGTTGTTTTTATGGTGAAAAGTACGCAGAAAAGAGCGTTCGAGGAAACTTCTAAAAGACCCTACTTTTTGTACCTTAACCAGAACTTTAGTTGGAGGAAAAGGTGTAGTATACTTAAAATTTTCAGTATACATACAACTAGCGAGTATACATAAAATGGAAAATAAAGTATCAGGGTCACAGGTTAATACTGAAATTCCGGAAATTAAGGGCATTTTAAGGCTCCTAATCAAAGTAGTCCATAAATAAGTTCAAATATCCCACGGAGGGAATATGGGCCAACGAAGCTCACAAGGAACCGCAGTGATAAATCACATGTGGGGTTCAATGACGCCTAATTTCATCCCTGCCCGAATCCTAGGTCTTATGGGCAAGGCTGCCGGGAAGAAAGATGAGATGGTGCCGTGGAAACAGCATTATGGAAGTCAAGGAAATAAGGCAGATCCGTCAGGGGAGATGGAGAAAATGGAAAAGTGCATGTTGGCCTCTTACGTTTCTTTATGAAGTTATTCCCTTGGTTTTCATTTCTCTGGGAGTTATTTTCTGATTTTATGCATATCAGTGTATGAAATTAAATAATTCGCGAAAAATAGTCGGGTCACGCAATTCTCTAAAAAGAAAAGTGGTCTGTATTATGGAATGTGAATGTATGCTTTTTGAGAGTTTAGAGAATCTTTTCTGTTCCATCTTTTGGTCATGTGATAAAGTTTTTATGCGCTATTAGAAAAGCGGAAAGTTACAACTCCAAGCAACATTAATTTAACTTGAAATAGTTCGAATAATAACTTGCCATATCTCTCTAAATAAAAATCAGTTTCTTATGGAAGAGTATAACATGCTTCAGAAATCCCAAGGCAAAAGGCGTTTTGAGGTTGAACACAATTTCCAGTGGAATTCTCAGATCACAAAATACAGGTAAATATTCGTAAAACCTATGTTTATGTAGTGGTTTTATAACGATTACTGGAAATGAGAGGGTAGTGGTAGCTCGTTTGCTTAGATTATA
>NC_089750.1:17072552-17120052 GCF_040412425.1 Macrobrachium rosenbergii
TGGAGAAAGAGGTAGATTTGATTGAAAGTCTGGCTGCTGCAATAAAGTTAATTTTACACTGATAATATTGTGTTATCATTTGTTCTTTTTCAAACTTCGAAGGCGGAAATTCCATTTTTTCCTATTTTATTTAAAGTAAGCTATACCATAATTTTCACTGTTAACGGAGAAGATTTCTAAAATACAGAGAAAATGTCCAGTTTCTCTCGGTAGTATTCGTTTGAATATATGCACCTGAATTTACCTGCAGAGAGAGAGAGAGAGAGAGAGAGAGAGAGAGAGAGAGAGAGAGGGTGGGGGCTGAGGAGAGAGAGCGGATGACACTTTCAATTTCCATTTTGATTGTAACAACCAGAGTGGTATTGCCTGAGGTAAAACTGTAATCATTATGATAAAGCAATCTGTTTACATGGACTCTATTTCGACACATATCATAATTGTAAAACTGGTTTCATTCCTACCTCTTTGTACTGGGTATTTAAAAGCCTGCTTCTCAAGTTCATTGAAAGCACGAAATGTGTAGGTACAGTTACGTCACATTACGAAAAAGAGCAAAAATGAACGTAAAGAGGATTTGCTTAATATTCTCATGAGGGAAGCAAGTGTGAATGACAAGAAGCCTTCCCCATTCATTTTCAAATTAAAGTTTAAAAAATTTCAGTTGCAGGCAGATTTCTAAGAAAATTAAGCATACGGTCCTTATTGGATCTCCTGTAGTTAGATGAAAAAAAAAAATCCGAAAAATTAAATAAGACGGGAAGCTTGAATCTCATTTTTGGATATTAAAGCATTGTTCATTTATGTTGTCAACTGCTCTTTCTATAGATGTTTGCTGAGTCATAGATATAAAACAAGAACTATGAAAGAAGCAGAAGGAAAACTAGGAAAATAAACATTTAGAAACAACTTGGAGTCCCTGAAGCTCTCCAGAAGCCTCCACTGGAACGGAATGGGCTGCTGTAGGATTCACGTTAAAGCCAAGGACGATTTAGGGTTCATTATACGAGGGTTGCTGGTCAAACTTTTCCCAGGTAGCATTGGTAGGTAGCACCAAGATCTAAAGTAGTCTTTAGATCTTGGGTAGCTCTTTTGTTTTCAGTTACCGTAGTATAATAAGATCATCGCTAACCCACTCTTCCGGAAAGAGGAACACCCGAAGATATTGGCGTATATCTGATGCCTTACCCAAAGATGTTTCTGTAAACATGATATCGTGTAAGGCATCTTATGTCTTTCATGGGTTTCACTGTAAAAAAAAAAAATATATTTTTTCAGAGAAAAATCGAACTTCAATAATTGGCATGGTATGCACCTCAAAATTCTGCCGATTTTAATCATGTAAGTCATACCGAGTATAAAATGTAAACTGGGATGAATCATAAATTGTTTTTGAAAATACGTGTCGTTTCAAATGTCAGATACTGGAAGCCGCTTAATTAAGCGGACGAATAACATGAAGCGGTCAAAAGGGTCATGGAAACCAGACGAGATAGACCGTTTATTTTTTTAATCTTACTTTAAAGATGGCCGCTCCTTATCCTCAGGGTTTAGCTGGAATCTAATAAACTGCAAATCCCCCGATCTCCTTTCATTTAGACACTCGTTCATTAATTACTTCTTCCGTGGTCTATCAGAATCATTATTGTTCTTAAATGGGTGGAGATACCCCTCAGAATGTAATGGATTTCCTTTATCACTGTATCTTCTGATTTTAAACTTTTAACAATATATATATATATATATATATATATATATATATATATATATATATATATATATATATATATATATATATATACATATGCGTGTGTGTGTGTTTGTGTCAACATTTAACCAGAAAACTTGAATCACCCAAGGCTCAGATGATCCTTAAAACTGTGTTAGAACCCGCACTCCCATTGGCAATGAAACACACCAGATTAACAGAGTATCATAAAGTGAACAAATCTTTAGTGAGAGGCAGTGCATAAATTATAAACAGACATATGAGAATTAAATGACTTTATGAATCCCACGTTTGCTGTACTTTTCTAATAAAGTTTTTTCATCCGTTTCTCCCATACTTATCCCTGTCATACGTGATATAGTCATAATAATCCATTTTATCGCATTTTCATCTTATCATATTCATAACAATCCGATATTTTCTCTTTTTCTCGGTTAAAGATGTAATAATCCATTCCAGTTTTTTATTTATATAATATAATTTCCTTACTTTACGTCAGTCATTCTAACCCTCATTCAGGACTATGTTTTTTCCAGTTTGCACCCTCTTCCAAATCCTCTATTTTCAATTTCGAGTTTCTCTCCTTATTTTTTGGCTAACGTTTTCTGTTTTTCATCCCCGGCAGTACCTCACCCTTACCCCTTTTCCCCTCTGGTACTCTTTACCGACCACTTCCTCCTGTCCATCTTCATTCTGCGCCTCCTTGCATTATTCCTCTCACTTCTTTACCGTCCCTATTCTGACAATCATCCTTCCTGTGACCTCCAACAAAGAAATAGTTCTATATTCTTCCAAACCAGCTTTCGTCGTCCTCTTATAACGAAGTTCTATTTTTTTACAATTTTATATCTCCCAGTTGATACTTTATTTTTTAGTTTTTTAGCTAGAAAACGTTTTATGAAAAGTCCAAGACGTGAAACAGTATTTTTCTTTGAATACTGAAGGATGACAAATGCGTTATTCGATATAGATTATTAAATTTGAATTAATTTAATCTAGAGTCTGTGAACAAAATATGCAAAAGAAAACGCGACGAAAAGAGATGGCGATAAGAGAAGGAAGAACAAGCAAGTATTTATTGGTTTTTGTCGCCCGAGGGAATAAATTTTATAATAATAAATATTTGCGCAATAAAACTATGCTATGTAAGTTTCATTATTAATATCTAGTATAAGTACTAAATCTTCATTTTGAGTGCGTATACTGCTTGCAGTACTTTCTTTGCGAGTCTTTATATTCTCTTGTTTTAGACTTTACTTTTTATATGAATTGCTTTTAAATTTACGGCGTCTGTCTTTTATACCATGTTTACCTTGAATACCTTTACTGCACAGGTTCTACACCCTAACTTCACTTTGTCGATGTTTAATTGAACTTCAGAGCAGCATCACGTTTTAATATTGTCCGGCCTTTCACCCTGATATTCGAGGACCATTGACAAATTTAGTGTTGGAGGCTTTCAGTGTCAAGTGGAACCTGACCTTTCTGTCAAATAATAATTTTTTTAGAGATGTTTCATGTATTGCTCGTCAGTGGAAGGTTTGATGAATGGAGCGTAACACCTGGAAAGTTTATCTTTCACTTGAGTTGTGAAAGTTACAACTATGGAGATATATTTCAAGACTTTTCTAGTTATTATATCCGTGTATTTAGAATCTATCATGACCGTCGACATGATAATAGCATATTAGATTGCCTCAGCTCAAAAAAAAGAAGCCCTTATAGCATAATGTCTTTACGACATTGCGCCTTTTCTTACTTAATCCTGTTAATCTTTTGGTTGCCTTTCGGTGATATGGAAGTTTAGAGAGAAAAAAATTCCGTAAATTATAAGAAAAAAATATGGGGAAAGTAATCAGCGTTGGATTTGGTTATGATTGTAACAGGAGTAAACGAAAACTGACGATTGCATGGTTAAAAAGAGAGGCCCATCGCAAAACGCTCGAAGCAAGAAAAGTTGCTGGATGTAAAGCAAAAATGTTTCGAAGGACAATTGAAGTTCTCTAGAGTCCAAGATGGGAACACACGAGGAAGAATAAAATAGAATATTTCGGTGTAGTTCAGTCATTTGTAGAGAATAAACAACAAATATAAATTGGTGAAAGGGCGTATAACTCATGGCTCTTAGGAGATAGACGACCTAGACAGGGTTGGGTAGATGCTGAGCAAGAGCTACTGGACAGGAAGAGCATTAAAATCCCCTAACTTACGTACAAGTTAGGGTGAATGAAGCAGAGTGTATAGGTTATTCGACGCACTGCTGATGAGTCTTTTGTGTAGGTAAACGATACGGCTGACATGGAATTTTTACTACACAGGAAATTTATTCACAGTTCAGCAGTTAAGGAATGAATATAGAGGTAAATGTTGTATGGAATTCTATTTAATACATCCGCTATCAGGATATATATATATATATATATAATATATATATATATATATATATATATATGTGTGTGTGTGTGTGTGTGTGTGTGTGTGTGTGTGTGTGTCTGTGCATAACTGATTAACGAAAATATGGAACGTGATGAATATATAAATACAGGCAAAATTCACGAAGGAAAGAGAAATAATGGAGTTCTGCAAGGTCTTTCCACTTCTCGCCCTTTACTTAGCAGACTCAGTAAAGGACAAGAAGTCGAAAGGCCTCGCAGTACTCCATTGTTTTCTCTCATTCGTGGATTTTGTTTTATATAAATTATTATAATATATATAATATTATATATATATATATATATATATATATATATATATATATATATATATATATATATATGTATATATATATATATATATATATATCTATATAATTCCTCTAAATCGGATAAGTACACAGAATTTCTTTAGATAGTTTTTCTGTCCATAATTTAACCAATAGATCAAGCCCAGAGAGGACGCTTTCATAGACTCGCGTCTGAGTACACTGTTGGTGTTTGTACAAGTGCGTTGACGCCAGTGGACCGAGTATTGGTTGCGCGGTGGATGTTGCTAATAAGAGAAGGATTAAGCAACGAAGATCTGTAGGAAGTGGAAGTGCGGGTGTGGGTGTGTGTGTGTGTGTCTGTGTGCTTTGTGTGTGTTTGAGTAATGCCGCTCTACATCCTCCAGTACAGTTGATCTTCATCAGTTTTGTTCCTCCTGCAAAGCGACGTAATTGACGAAGTTTACATGATAAGGCAAAAGTTGTACATTTTCTTGAAAGCAGGAAATAATAAGAGATGATGCTTGGTGTTCATTTTACTCATAAATGTACTGTAAAACGGATCCTTTGGCAAGTATCTCTATGTGACAAAAGGAAACAAAACAAAAGACTTTCCTTCACAACACCAATGACAGAAAAAGTTCAGTCAAAAGGGGAGAAATTACTAATGATGTCAAATGAGATTTAAGAACAATGTAACGCCTGATTTTTTTTTATAGTCGAAAAGAGATAGTATAGAGATTGCCCAAAAGGGTAGCTTCGAGAGAATGATTAAAAGGAGATTTGTGAGATTCAATTTGCTTTTTCAATTGAAAAATATTACTTGAGTAGAGCTGAATTAGGAAGGGAAAATAAATACGGGAAGGAGAAATGGGAATTTCAGTAGGCTAACATAAAAAGAGGAAAAAGTGAGGAGTATAGTAAAGATATGTACATATTTACACACACCAATATATATATATATATATATATATATATATATATATATATATATATATATATATATATATATATATATATATATATATATATAATTATATGCAATTCTTCGGAATCCTATATTTGAAGTTCTGTTACTGCCCTCTCCCTTAAGGAAGAAGAGCGGGCAGCAACAGCAACAGTGAAGGAAGGAATTCCATCTTCAGTAAATATATTTCATATATATATATATCTATATATATATATATATATATATATATATATATATATATATATATATATATATATATATATATGTATATATGTGTGTGTGTGTGTGTGTGTGTGTGTGTGTGTGTGTGTGTGTGTGTGTACCATTTGCTCGGAAGGCTAACGAATATTGCCTGGATTAAGGAGATATGTAGTTGAATTTAATATTTCACTTGCTTAACCAATATGTTTTAGTTCGAGGAACCAAAATAAGTAAAAACTATATATATATATATATATATATATATATATATATATATATATATATATATATATATATATATATATATATATATATATATATATATATATATATATATACATATATATATATATATATATATATATATATATATATATGTATATATATATATATATATACATATGTATATATATATATATATGAAAGTTGTTTTTACATATTTTCTTTCTGCCGTTTGCTATGCAAATTATCATACAATGAAATTCTTCCACCACAGCGCGAGAATTATCAGATATTTCTGCTAAGTCCAGAAGCAATTAGTGATTAAAGTGTGGAGAATTATAATTAAATGCGTTCCGAAGAGCGAGTGACGGCCATTTCTCAAAATACAGAAGTGCCTCATTATCACTCCATATTTCTTGAAGTCAAACGTTTGTGATAATTATAAATACTCATGTTTTCCCACTGGAATGCAGTCATAAGATTTGCAGAATGATTGAAAGGAATATGGGCCTGGGGAATCCGCGCCATTCGAGAATAGATGAAAAAATCATTTAATTCATTTTTACTAGTTTTTGCAATTTGCGCTATACGTTTAGATATAGTTTAAAGTAGTATAGATATGATATCAATAATTCACAAATTAAGTATCTAAGAGTGTCATATTCATTTCATTTTGTTGTTAACTTCATTGTTCTTAATGTGTCCATGTCTCATGAATACATACATACATGCATAATATTGAAATTCAGCTCTTCAATTTAAACACGGCAGTCAGTCCATGTCCTGACAAGATTGCCGTAATATCTGAAAATTTAATCAAGCAGAAAAAGGAAACCTTCAGTTTGATGATCGTTGGCAGTGAAAACATTTCCAGTTTGCAATATGTGGCAGTTGCGAAAGCTTACCTGTCATGGGAAAACCCAGTGAATATCGTATTGATTCTCTTTCTTTTCTTGATATTTTTAAAGAAAATATGTTATAGGAGCACAAGATTTCAGTAACAGGCATATATCTATTTTTTGAGAGAAAAATGCTTTAAAAGTGAGGACATTCTAATGACTGAAATATGTGTTCGTAAGGGATATATGAACTTTGAAAGTCTAGGGACCTAAAGGCTATTTCCCCCTTGGTTAATTGGTCGTTGATAGATATCTACAGCTAAATTGGAGTCGAATTTTTATTCCTAACCAGAGATCTTGGATATCATGAATATACGCAATTTCATTTATGCAATACTTTTTTATGAGACATTTTTCGCTGCTTGGTGGGTTACGTTTGACGTCATCGGATTACACTTTTAGCCATAAGAATCCCGCGAAAAAACCTAACACGTATTTGCAGACTAAGCTAATTTAATCCTTGCTGAAGTCACTCACGCCCAAAATTTTTCAGACATTGGAAAGATTGCTTATTTTCGTATTTATATCTTGAGCAATATATTGCTTCAATTTGGAAGTTTTCATTTTCCGTACGAGTGATAATATTTTTTACAGCAAAATGCTACGCAAATGGCAGTAACAGGGAATTACTATTTTTTATCGGGTTTTCTTTATCTTTTCATTTCACACATTCAAAAGTAATAATCGTAAATGTAAGCTTCTGAAAAAGGAAATGGGATTAAAAGCGAGGTTTTTATCACACGTACCCCAAAATTCTTGGAAATTTTCATATTTTGCACCATAAGTTTCGAGCCAGTATTAGGCAGAAATAGCATGTATTTTCGCATTCAGATAAGAAATGTGAGTATTTTAACTTTTGTGACACGGAAAAGAGAAATGCAGATATCTGTGATGGTCGGGTACAAAGAAGGGCCACTGAATTTTTTTTTTTTTTTAGTTTTAAAGTATAAGGCAATAACGCCTGAAATAGTTTTTTCGCAATACATCCCGATTAAAATCGGTTATCAGTAATTTGGTTACAGAAAGTGATTCTTAAAAATTTTCAATGTAACCGCTCTAAAGATTCCTTTTTTTAGGACTGATGAAATTGGACCTGCCAATGCAATATGATTATTGACATGTATGTATTAAAAGGGCTGCTCAAAAGGTATATCTAATATTCAGTTTTATTCAACTGCAAAAAGTAATACCACTTTCGACAGACTTATCGCCCATCGGCTCTTGTAGTTTTTATTATGGCATAGAAAGTTTGTATGAAGTTACCAGGTATTACATCACTGAGACCTGAAATATGTGATTATTGCTGTACCCGTTTATATTTGTCAGGTTCAAAGGTCCTGTGTTCTAATAAGAACAGACACTGTATATAATGACATCACGCTGTTTCGAATAGAAGGTCCATTCATGTACCTATGCTAATATTACTTGTCGGAGTTCAGCTGGAGGCATGATTTTGGGTTATTTTAAAGGTAGACAAATCTGTTCTTCCGCAATGATGTGGTCCCCGTTCCAGAAGAGGTCACTACCTGATAAATATTTCTTCATCACCCTTAAGGAGATAGTCTGAGCAACAGCACGAAGGCAACCCAAAAGGGAATATTTAGAGTTAGAAGCCCAGCCGAACAAAGAACTGAATAGTTTTCTTTCCCCAATCACCAACAGCATTAAGGATAAAATCCTTCCACGACCAATTGTGTCAATGGTTGTGTGGCCAGTCTGCACTGACCTGGAGTAAAATCTGTCTAATCTACTGTTAAAGGATATGAATGATGTAGTCTGATTCCATAATTAATTTTAGGAAGAAATATGAATCTCGGCGTGTTCAAGTTTCTATCTCTGTAATAAAATAGATAAAGGTCATTAAAATCATGAGATCCTTTCCCGAAAGGAATCATTTTCCCTATAGATATTTCACCATCAAAATCTTACTTATTTGCTCGAATTCAAAGGCATAAACTAATGGTCACTTGTAATCCCTGCATAACAAAGAAGTTTTCATACGTTATAATTGGAAGTGAACATTTCCAGGTGAGGAAAACAACCTTCGGCTAAAGAGGAAATCCAACACTTTATTTTGGAGGAGAATATTCCACCTCCATGAAATACAATTTGAACGTTAGAAACTGAGGCAGTCTATGTTCAAGTGAAGCAATCGGTAATTTTGGAACGTTATTGCGGCATAATCAGATCAGTTTTCTGGTAGGATCGATATTTTGAATTCTAATAATTACGGTCCTGTCAACAAATTAGATTTTTTTTTTAAATCGGTCAATTTTTTTTTTTTTTTTACAAGAGAATTAACTTCCTCACCTCGATTGACTTTCAGTTGTAATATTGGTGTTATATATATGTATGTATGTATATATGTATATATATATATATATATATATATATATATATATATATATATATATATATATATATATATATATATATATATATATATATATATATATATATATATATATATATTATATATATATTACAAGTTCTTTTACAAGAGAATCAACTTCCTCACCTCATTCACTTTCAGTTGTAAATTATTATATATATATATATATATATATATATATATATATATATATATATATATATATATATATATATATATATATATATATAATGTGTGTGTGTTTGCGTATGTATCTGCATTTCTAAAAAGAAAAATTATATTTTTTGTTACTGAACAGTGCTGATTGCAACGTAAGTGTATTTCATAATTTCAGTAATTTGTTTTTTATTTTGATATTCGTATGAAAAGTGCATTACAAAACAATAAGATGATGTTTGCTCATTTAGTATATTGTTTTATTATTTTTAAGATATTACCAGTTTACCTATAATAAATATGTAGTCTGTCTGAACGAACCCTCCAAATCCCATTTAGAATTCTTGGAAACATCAGTGGAATAACCATTGTATTCCATTTGACTATTTCTCCTTTGTTCCTGTGAGGACAGACCTGTCCCACCGGGAGGAATTCAACACAAACTATATACAGCTTCTTGAAAGCTGTCCATTTCATTTGCCAAAGTCAGTCAGGCTTGAAGAAAACATGATATACGAGTTAGCCATTATAAAGTTTGGAAATATCGATCTCCTTCAACAAAATATAAAAAATAAGTAAAACTGGAAAAGAAGCAGGAATATGTAAAATTTTCTTGTAATTCGCATGAATGTAAGTCTATACGATTATAATGTTAAGAGGCTTAATATTATTGATTTTATTATATTTTGATTATTCATTGCATTTTTGTGATAAGTTGTTTCCAGAGTTATAGGAATAATTCCTAGATATTCCTAGTGAAAAACTGAACACAAAAGGTTGATTTTTTTTTTTCAGTGACTGCCCTCAAGATGAATAGATTTTACAACACAGATTCTTGGAACATATAAATACTCGTTCTTGCGCTATTCTAGAATCAAGCCTATGAACTCACACATAATGTGTAGTATATAAAACACTATGATATTTCATAGCCAATGAGATCTAAGACATCTATAAGCAATTAATTTCAAAAACGAGAAGTGGACTGACTGTTGATAAATAATACAAATCTAGTGTATCATGAAAAAGGGAAATCATCAGTTTCAAGGGAGCGCTGATGCCATAAGGCCCCATTGTAAAGTAAGTGCCAGTTGCTACCTTATGATTGAAGGGTTTTGCTTCAAATTTTTTCCACTTGTTATACAACTAATACTGAATAAAAAGAAGTGGGGAAAAAAGAAATTCGCCCTCTAAGTTCATACATTTTGCAGCTAATAAAAGTGATGTAGTTTTTCAAAAATAACATAAAAAAATTGCCCCCCTCTTGAAATTATATATATATATATATATATATATATATATATATATATATATATATATATATATATATATATATATATATATATATATATATATATATATATATATATATATATATATATATATATATATATATATATATATATATATATATATATATATATATATATATATATATATATATATATACATAATACACATTGTAAAAATATCATTGAACTTGTTTCAGTCTTCTTGAAGATCTAAGCATTTAGTTTTGAAAAAAAAGTAAGTTTTCAGGAAACAGCAAAACAAAAAAATTTTTGGACTTTCAGGAATCTTGAGACAATCAGGACATCTTGCGCAAGTTATCCCTATATCATTATAACCCGCTTTCCTTAATGCTAACGTGAGAGAGAATGGAATATTTTAATGGGTGAGACAAGCAATTTTGTACCTGTTTTTTGGCCCTTTTTTACATGTTTTTTTCACATTTTGTCGTTAATAGTGCCATACAAGCAATGAACAAAATTGTCCATGAACCAGTCTAAATATTTTTTTTAGCACTATGTCTTCAAGATATGTTTATTTACACATAAAAATCCAAAACAGTGTAAAACTCCCTTCCACCTATCCAGACTTGGAGTCATACAGACATTTTTTAAAAGTTGTTTTACTATTTTCCTTTAACAGTACAATGCAAGCGATGAATAAAATTGTCAATAAACTATTCTATTTTTTTTTTATTTTACCAGTACTGCTTCAGGATTTTATTTAGCCATAAAACAGTCCAAAACTGTTAAAAACTCAAATTCTATAATTCCTCAAAATTCGGCGATTGGCAACCCCTTGACATGTAATGAAAAAATAATTATGAAAACTTGCAGAAAATCCACAAATATAGAAACACAGGTATTTAGCTTGCGTAGAAGAAATACGGATCAAGAGTACAGATGCATTAATTGATTCTGAGAATGTGTAACAGCCTTAGGTTAAAAGTTCCTTTCGATGTTCTACTACTCCTCCTTGTCTTTCCCGATCATTCCTCTATTGTAACGGCATGTAAAGAAAGCCAAGCACTGTTTACAATTACAGTGAATGCAATTAGCAGTTGTGGCAGTTTTAGGTTAGTATATTACTCCTGCAACAAATATAATAGCTCAAAATTGTTCAGTAAGAGAGAGAGAGAGAGAGAGAGAGAGAGAGAGAGAGAGAGAGAGAGAGAGAGAGATTGGGGGTTAATTCTCTGCTGAAAATTAAAAGTTTTATTGCAATGGCTCTGAAATAACGAAAGGAAAATTACTTTTTAACAACCAACGGTCTCGTGTTTTCCCATAAATAAAAAAGAAATGTTAACGAAGGATATACTCTTACTTCCTTTGTCTGCTTCACAAAATCTCCTTGGTGCTACATAGGTGAGTAATTCTTTTAATAATTACTATAAGTTTTCAATGATTTGTACATTAAGCAAAGTTGTCACACTAAACTTCACAAATAGTATGATTACAATGAACCAAAGAAGACAAAAAACACGAAAGCAGAAGAATAAAAGCAGATAAGGGGGATTTCGTTGATAATTCCTATTTAGCCAGCTGACAGTTAATCGAATTAATTAATGGTTTTATTAATAATCAGATAGTGTGATAATTTTTCAAGATGTTTTACTCCTCGTAAAGGGGAAAAACGTCATCTTTAGGCTGTGTACCTGTCGATTTGACATTACATGCAAAGGACGGAATGATTTTTTAAAGTTAGGACTTTTACTTTAAAGGTCCCTTACTCCATTTTCATTTTGATCTTATTAAGGTTACTTTTGTCATAATTATGCAATAAAACGTTAAAATGCCTATATATACATAAGACGATTTCTTTTTACACTGGTTATTTATCTTCTTGACTAAGAATTTTAATATTGATGCAACAGACAAACACTCTTAAATTATTTTAAATGCTATACTAACATCAATAAACACATACTGAAAAAGAAAGGAACGAAAAAGGTTGGTATTTTTTAATATATTCCCCTGGTTACGATGCAATGAAGCAGGCATGGAAAAATATGGAAAAGCGTATTTTCGATGCACGCAAAGGCTGTGTATTCTGTCATGTTAATATTTAATAATGCAATTATTATTGATTAGTATTCTTTTAATAACGCATAATTCGAGGGCAACGTTATATTTTTATAGGTTGTTAATCAAATGCAAAACTTTTTACGGTATTTCCATTGGTGATAAAGTTCATGTAGCATGTTTGGGTACACACAAAATCAGTTTTAATCAACATCCAATCTAGTACAATCTGGTGAACTATAGATTCAGAAAATATTATTTTCCTCTAAGTTTTATTGAAAGTAACCTCACTGATGAATTTTTGTGTATCAGTTTCAACATAAAAACAAAGATAAATAAAAATAAGTTATCGCTCAGCAAGTATTACTCAACAAGAATTTCATCAGCATTACTATCAGTCACAAAAATAAAAAAAAATTACTGTACGTTTTTGAGGAGTAGAATTTTCAATAAATTTAAATTAAGTTGTGCCAGTATGAATGTATATATATATATATATATATATATATATATATATATATATATATATATATATATATATATATATACACATACATATATAATATACATACATACATACATACATACACATACATACTGTACATACACGCACAAACACAAACACACACACACACACACACACACACACATATATATATATATATATATATATATATATATATATATATATATATATATATATATATATATATATATATATATATATATATATATATATATATATATATATATATATATCTTATTTACCACTAATCTCAAAGCATTAACATGATGCTATATTAAATATGGGAATCGTTCTTTATAACTTTATCATATTTAGTCTTCTCACTGAAGGAGAGGAGATGGATTTGAAATATAAAAAGGGTATGAAATACAACCCATACAATTCTAAATTGCACATGCCGTCGAATTAGCGAAACAGAGTAATTTACCAAATGTATTAATAAATCCTTTGTCCGTTTTAATTTTGATTTTCAGTTGCAACAATCAAGTTGTTTCGTTTGGTTTTTAGAAAGGTTTATGAAATTAAAATCGAATGAATCTCTTTCCCTTGTAACGTTTATGTTGCCTCTGTAAATACATTTTCTCCATTTGCATCGCCTCTCTCATTATATACCCTCTTTTCCAATTACTTAATTGCAAAGCAGATAGTACACTCTCCTTTTCCACCCCCTCATTCTCTCTCTTTCCCTCTCTTTCTTTCTATATATATATATATATATATATATATATATATATATATATATATATATATATATATATATATATATATATATATATATATATATATATATATATATATATATATATATATATATATATATATATATATATATATATATATGTGTATATATATGTATATATATATATATATATATATATATATATGTATACATATATATAGTCTCTCTCTCTCTCTCTCTCTCTCTCTCTCTCTCTCTCTCTCTCTCTCTCTCTCTCTCTCTCTCTCTCTCTCTATAATGGGTACCTCAAAACAGTTGATATAAAGACTCCATTTAAACAAAAGCTAAATGGAATTCACAGAGGGGCCAATTTGAATATAATTGTGTTGGAAACATTCCAGCTCAAAACTACCGGTTACACAGTAGTAGGGGAAAAGGTGCCATTTGGCGTCTTGGCGTCCTGAACATTTGACTTCCTGAACATTTGGCGGCCTAAACATTTGGCGTCCTCAATTATTATTTATTTTATTTTTATATTTTTGGTGAAGAAAATAACATGCAATTTTATTTTTATATTTTTGCTTTCGAAAATAACATGCATATATAAAAAAATTCTGTAGTAAGTAGGGGAAAAGGTGCCATTTGGCGTCCTGGCGTCCTGAACATGTGGCATCCTCAAGAAAGGGTGTCATTTGGCGTCCTCAATTATTATTTATTTTTTTTTGATGAAGAAAATAACATGCAATTTTATTTTTATATTTTTGCTTTCGAAAATAACATACATATATAAACAAAATTATGTAGTAAGTAGGGGAAAAGGTCCCTGAACTGATATGGGAGAGGCCCACTGAGTGACTCATCAACTGTCTCATGACTGATGAGATGAATCAATATAAACTATCTGTTATTAATCCCACTTTATCGATAAGAGTCTGATTAGGAGGAGGAGACACCTTGCCGAACAGATCTGAACTGATATTAGAGAGCCCTACTGCGAGACTCAACCACAGCTGTGTGACTGATAAGAGCTGAACCATTACAAACTAACTGTTATTAATCCCACACTATCGATAAGACTCTGATTAGGTATCCGCTGCTGATATGATTTAGACCCGCCGTGTGACTCATGAACAGATGTATCACTGATAAGAGTTGAAGCATTATAAACTATCTATTATTAATCCCACTCTATCGATAAGAGTCTGATTAGGTATCTATGTTATTAATCCCACTTTATTGATAAGAGTTTGATTAGGAGTGACATCCCGCTATATAATGTATGAGTTTGGCGAGACGGACACCAGTTCACAGAATGCGTAGCTATACTCCACAACATCCTGCCAGCAGAGATGGGTAATTCCAGCAGCTCCAGCAGTGGTGATGACAGCTCGAGCACTAGCGAACAGCCAATGCCATGGGATTTATTAATACCATCAGTGGCAAAGACATTGTGTAGGAGGAAGAGTAGCGCTAATGGCGGAAGAAGAAGAAGAAGCAGTGAGAGAGGTCAGAAAGGATCAAACCCGAGACCCATCCCTGCAGGAGAGAACACTACTCTCAGCTCTGGTAATAATAATAATAATAATAATAATAATAATAATAATAATAATAATAATAATAATAATAATAATAATAATAGTAATAATAATAATTTAATTTTTCATATATGATGCAACACCAGTCTACTTGAATATTGCCGCTCTTTTTACATAAAAAAATTTCAATTTTATAATTAAAAATTTGCCACAGCCATTCCTATTTTGCAGCCTCTCCTAACACCCACACTACTCCTCTGCCGAGCAAAGCAAGGGTAACCTCTGTAGGAGAGAACACAGCTACTCCTGTATCTGGTAAGAATAATTCATTTTAACCAGTCTCCATAAAATAAAACATTGTCACCTTTTACATATAAAACATTCTTTTGATACGTTTAAAATTCACCACAGCCACCCCTATTTCGCAGCCTCCTCCACCTCCACTTCGAATGCCTTCGTCGCACCTCCACTGTCGACCGTTGCACCTCCACCAAGTGAAGCAAATGCGATGGAAACATCTACAGCGAATGCTGGAAGACATTGTCGAGTAGGCGGTGCCAAACAGAAAGTGCCCCAGCAGCAGGAAGCACCATTGCTTGACAGGGAAGGAGAGGTAGGCAACCGGATTGTGAGTGCCATCACATATTCGACTGCGGTGGGAACGCACGTCGATGTGACAACAGCACTCAGACTTAACCGTATGCAACTCGCCGAGGAGGTTATACGCGCTCTCAACAACCTGAATGTAAATAGCGCCATGCTATACTTGTGCATTGTCATCAGCAGAGAGAGAATGACGGGTGCCAGTGCCACTCGTGAAACTGGTACTTTTTACATTAATACCCTACCAGTGTTAACACTGGTGGACACTGCGCTTGATGTGATAGACGAGGCTATCGAATATGTGGCGAGCAATCTAGAAGATAGACTAAACTTGAGTGAAGGTTCAGGTTGGCTCATCACATCATTGCGCAGTGTACAGATCAAGATCTCCCGGCAAGAACTGGTGAACATGGTCAATTTCGAGAGTGTCCTGCAGGAGTTAGGGATGGTGGACAAATCGTTAACATCAATTCGGGGTACAATTGCGTCATTACAGCGTTAGAAGCGCACAGCATACTCGAGGGAAATGATGATCCTAACCGCAACCTCACCCGAGATGTGAAAAGACGAATAAACTTGAAACGCTTCACCATTAAACACACGCCCGACATACCTGTGACCAGTGATACCTTCAAAACGTTAGAGAAGGGTAACAACCTTAATATTTATGTATATAAATTGAGTGAAGTGGTCATGGGAAAGGGACAGAAAAACACTGGAGAGTGCATCTCGCCAGAAAGGGGGCAACAAATCGTGTCCCCGACCAGTTCCTCTACTGTTGATCACTGATGACCATGTCGCCCTCATCAAGGATTTGCCAACCTTCGTAGATACTTTCCACCACTTTCCACCATTTGAAATCAGGTAGGCGTGACCATGCAGCGGGCGTGTGTTACAATTGCCTCACTCTCTTCAAAACTCCAGCCATCCGCGACGCTCACACCCAAAGATGTTCAACCCGAACCACCGTTCTATACCCTGAACCTGGCAAGTTTAAACAGTTCACCAAAGTGAAAGCGCTGAATAAAAGCTCACACATCGCCTTCTTAGATTTTGAGGTGTACAACAGACAGCTGGAGGAAGAAGATGAAAACCCGAGAATCGTTTCGAAGCGGAAAGCGTACGCCTATTGCTACGTCATCATCGATGGCAGAAGCGGCGAATACTGCGTACACAGAGTAGGTGTAGGTGAACAGTGTGTCAACGATTTTCTCAATGAAATTGCGAGAGACTGGGCCGGATTGTGTGAGAGGAAATTAAATGTGAAACAAGTTGAAAGATCCCTGCCCGTTTTCAGTGCCCGTCAGTGAGGAATTGAAATGCACTTTAAGAGGGACACCCGTTTTTCTCAACACGTTGAAACCTGTGACATAATCATAGGCCGGAGCCGAGCCTGTCTTCGGGAACTCTTGCTGATCCCCGGACACAGTAATTGATTTGTCTAGATTCTGCTGGGATTCCGGAGTCATTTTGGACTCCACGGGAACTGCTTCAGTCTTCGGGAATTCTTGCTGATTCCCTGGAAAGTTGGTCATGCCCAGCGTGTGGTAATAATTGGAATAATTCTCCACCCTCTTTCTAATCATATATATATATATATATATATATATATATATATATATATATATATATATATATATATATATATATATATATATCTCAGAAGAGGGGAATTCTTATGGAGTCCCCAGGGAATATCTGAAGACCTGAAGCCAATCTACACACACACACACACACATGTATACTCTAGCAAATGGGGGAGGGCACTTGGGCACGTGCCGCCCCCCCCATTAAAAATAATGATAAAATAATAATACTGAAGATTTAGATAATACTAACATAAATAAATATAAAAATGGGAAAAATATTTAAACTTGATGCCTTCATAATTCAAAAAGTTGATGGTAAATATAAGCAAAATTAGCATTCAGTTTTAAACATGTTTCTGCAATTTGAATGGGTAAAATGTCCTTTAATATCCAATTCGCTCTACCTAGGAAATGACATATTTTCATATATGTTAACTGAAGGGGAATTTTTTTGTTCGTGATAAGTTCGTGGTCTCGTGGGCTCGAACCACGGAAAACAAGAACTCAGGACTACCACAAGGCTATGTGGTTGAAGCGTTACTGTAGTTCTGAGTTCTTGTTCTTCCGTGGTTCGATCCCATAATGAGACGACTGAATTTATTATCAATAAATAAATATAAAAATGGGAAAAAATTCCCCTTCATTCAAAAAGTTGACCATAAATTATGAAAATATATTATTTAAAGGTAGAGCGAAATATATTTTGATATAAAGGACATTTTGTAGCTTAATACGGAAAACAAGCATGTATATGAATCACAGTGATGTGATAAAATTCATTCACATATTTTATATATATGTGTATAGTACATATTACACACACATACTATATGTATATATATATATATATATATATATATATATATATATATATATATATATATATATATATATATATATATATATATATATATATATATATATATATATATATATATATATATATATATATATATATATATATATATATATATATATATATATATATATTGTGGGGCATCATTGCTAACAGAGCGTCATCGAATGGGGGTTTATTTTTACCAGGGGTGGACCTTTCCCCATTCTCAGCTCCATCAGCTAGCCAAGAGAGATGAAATCCTCAGTCTTATGACCCTACATCTTGTAACGCCTCCAGATGATTCTGCTCGCTGTTGGGAACGTCTGATTCCTTGATGAAGTCCGCAATCCAATCATTCCTTCGCTATGGACAGGAAGCTTCCAATCTCCAAATTGCACGACTTCTAAGTACAGCGACTTCTGACGATGCCCATCGACTAAGATCTTAGTGCCCCTAAGTGCCCCTAAGGCCACGCTGGGATCAAACACTTTGCATATATAAAAGGCATGAAACTTACGGGTTTTTACGCCTCGCCAGAGGTTGCCACGAGAGTATATGCAAGAATTTGATCCGGTATGCATTGCATAAAACCCATATTTTGCATATATAAAAGGCATGAAACTTACGGGTTTTTACGCCGTGCCAGTGGTTGCCTCTGCAGTATATGCAAGAATGGGGTCCATTATGCAATGCATAAGCCATTTCACATAATGAAAGAGGCATGAAACTTACGGGTTCTTATGCCGCGCCAGTGGTTGCCTTCTTCGCATATGTGATTGGGCATTGATACCTTGTTCAGACTTTCAATGTGAATCTGCTTCCTACCATTCTCTTTTCGAAGTTTCTTCAGGTCCTCGTTTAGCTTGTTTATTGAGACTTGCATTTCTCTTCTGCTATTTTCCGTTTGCTGAAGATCTCGATGCAGAATCTCCTTCTCCATCTGGAGAACCACAACCGTGTTTTCCAAAATGATTAACTTTTGGTCTTTGTCCTCGTTCACCTTTATTTGGAGTTCTTTGTCTTTCAGCTTTTTTGTCATTTCGTTTTTCAGTTTTAGCATTTCTGCCGACACTGAATAGAATTGTCTTTCCTTGTCTGGATTGAGGCGTTCCATGTCTTTTATGTTTTGTTCCAACTTCATTCCTCCTTGAGTGAGACCCTCTACCATCTTTTTTAGTTCAGTTATCAGCTGATTCTTCTGTAACATCTCTCTTTCAAGCCTTAAAACATTTTCGTTTTCCTTAGTTACTTCTTCGACCTTTCGAGTGATATCTTCATGCGGTATATCTTCGCTGTCTGAATTTTCGTCTTCTTCGCTATCTGAACTCTCTTCTTCACTGTCTGAACTATCGTCTACTTTAATGTTTGAACAATCGTCTTCTTCACAGTCAGAATTGTCGTCGTCTTCACTATGAGAATTATTGCCATCTTGAACCACAGACTCCTTTGGACAGTCAAGAGTTGTCCAAAACCATGAAATGAATAAAGAATTGGACCAGTTCCATGCAAATTCCACGAAGTATAAATACTTCCGTGATTAGCACAACAAGACTGATATAAAAGATATTCTTGCGGGGGTATATAACCCCGGAGCCAAAGCACTGTTCAAACACAAATGAAAATAAACTTAGAAGCATCTTCGTTTGGTACAAATCATCTCTCTCTGCCTGATCATTAGTTTTCAAAACGGACACAAGATGAGTTCAGCTCCTGTTTCGACTTTAACAAGTCCGAGTTTTCCCTGGCACGAACTGTCATACGCTGTGTGAGTTTTAGGGAAGGTACTCATATCCAAATGGGGTTTGAGCACATCCTTCAATTCGCATGTGAGATCGTCAGTTTCCAGGGAGAAGACCAAACTGTCAGTGTCAGTGTACAGAAGCTCAACTCTCCCGCCATACAGTTTTTGAAGAACATCGTAGCGGAACTTGTACATCATGTCCTTTGCCAGATCCAGTATGCTGAATCCAATATAGATAGGGGATTCAGCTTTGACAGTCTCCTTGCAGTGATTCACAATGTACCGATATTCCTCCAACCTCTCAAAAGATTTGCACGTATGCTTAGACACATTTCTAAGCAGTGAGGTTTCGTTGGTGGTAACAACAGTCCTGGTGGAATAGTTTAAAGGGTTTTTAATGGTTACACCAAAAAGACCATTCATCAAGATTTTGATGGTGTTCCTCTTGTCGGGGTCCGTTTCTTTCGCTCTCCTCTCTGCATTCTCAGTGATGTATTCCCTCAAATAATATCCCTGAACTTGTAAACTTTCCTTATCCTCTCCACTTCCAACCCGAGTCTTATCAGCGTTTGTAAAAGTGGAAGGGAGATCAGATGGTTGCACATTGGCAAATGTGTACCCACCAGTTTGACATTCTTCTTAGGCAGCTTCACATTGAATGTTTCCAATAGACTTTTAGTGTATGGGGAGAGGTGTTGGAAAGTCATGTTCATATGGTGCAGGGCCAAAGGGAAGTCATCAGTCTGGAGGGTGACATCGTCTCTAACCTTCTTGGTATCAAGGAGGATGAAGTAACCGTATTCCCCCTGCGAATTGATGCTCGTGATATCGCTGGCAATAAAGCTCTCAAGTTCGGCGGGGGAGAGCTCCGTTACTTCATCCAGGGGCATTTTATATCTGCTCATGACAGTGGGATAAAGACTAGTGAAATCAACATATAATATATATGATTGTTTGTCACCCATTTGAAAATTTGGATTTAACTCAGGATTGTTGGCTATGGCGTGTCTTTGGACTAGACTGCAGAAACCGCCTCTAATGTTGTTGGAAATCAACTGGTAAGTTTCCCGGTCAGAAATTAGGGGGAGGCGCATTCGTGAAGAGTGAAGAAATGCATCTAGAGAGAGAGAGAGAGGTAGAGGTTAAATAATAGATCGTGTCTAATCCAAATTGCGCATAAGCGGCATTTTTCCAACCTGAGTAAACATCGCACAATAATCCCACATCCATTACCAAATATAAAATGGTATAATCAAGCAGGTTAGTACACTTTGCAGCCTTCCACACTTTGCAGACGTGCTCGTATCCTTCGTCGGGTATGTTTTCCCCCGTCAGTGAGGAATTGAAATGCACTTTCAGAGGGACTCCCGTTTTTCTCAACACGTTGAAACCTGTGACATAATCATAGGGGTAATACTGTTTACCCATACTTAAAACCAGTTCTGTGCACTCGTCAGGGTATTTGGATAACATCCGATGTGTATTTTTCAGTGACACATTCTGTTTAATATGGCTCGAAGCGAGACTGGATGGCGATCCTCTTATCATGTTCAAACTGTCCATCAATCGGATGTTACCAGTTTTCAGTGCATAAAATGTACCCCCATCGCATTTCAAAATTTCAAAGTTGTGTTTGGCGGATGCTTCTTTCAAGATGAGGGCGGCATCATATGATAAATTATGCACTAAAATGGGCAGGGATCTTTCAACTTGTTTCACATTTAATTTCCTCTCACATAACCTGGCCCAGTCTCTCGCAATTTCATTGAGAAAATCGTCGACACACTGTTCGCCTACACCTACTCTGTGTACGCAGTATTCGCTGCTTTTGCCATCGATGATGACGTAGCAATAGGCGTACGCTTTCTGCTTCGAAACGATTCTCGGGTTTTCATCTTCTTCTTCCGGCTGTCTGTTGTACACCTCAAAATCTAAGAAGGCGATGTGTGAGCTTTTATTCAGCGCTTTCACTTTGGTGAACTGTTTAAACTTGCCAGGTTCAGGGTATAGAACGGTGGTTCGGGTTGAACATCTTTGGGTGTGAGCGTCGCGGATGGCTGGAGTTTTGAAGAGAGTGAGGCAATTGTAACACACGCCCGCTGCATGGTCACGCCTACCTGATTTCAAATGGTGGAAAGTGGTGGAAAGTATCTACGAAGGTTGGCAAATCCTTGATGAGGGCGACATGGTCATCAGTGATCAACAGTAGAGGAACTGGTCGGGGACACGATTTGTTGCCCCCCTTTCTGGCGAGATGCACTGTCCAGTGTTTTTTCTGTCCCTTTCCCATGACCACTTCACTCAATTTATATACATTAATATTAAGGTTGTTATCCTTCTCTAACGTTTTGAAGGTATCACTGGTCACAGGTATGCCGAGCGTGTATTTAATGGTGAAGCCCCTAACTCCTGCAGGATACTCTCGAAAATTGGCCATGTTCACCAGTTCTTGCCGGGAGATCTTGATCTGTACACTGCGCAACAATGTGATGCCCCAACCTGAGCCATCACTCAAGTTTAGTCTATCTTCTAGATTGCTCGCCACATATTCGATAGCCTCATCTATCATATCAAGCGCAGTGTCCACCAGTGTTAACACTGGTAGGGTATTATGTAAAAAGAACCAGTTTCATGAGTGGCACTGGCACCCGTCATTCTCTCTCTGCTGATGACAATGCACAAGTATAGCATGGTGCTATTTACATTCAGGTTGTTGAGAGCGCGTATAACCTTCTCGGTGAGAGTTGCATACGGTTAAGTCTGAGTGCCGTTGTCACATCAACGTGCGTTCCCACCGCAGTCGAGTATGTGATGGCACTCACAATCCGGTTGCCTACCTCTCCTTCCCTGTCAAGCAATGGTGCTTCCTGCTGCTGGGGCACTCGCTGTTTGGCACCGCCTACTCGACAATGTCTTCCAGCATTCGCTGTAAATGTTTCCATCGCATTTGCTTCACTTGGTGGAGGTGCAACGGTCGGCGGTGGAGGTGCGACGAAGGCATTTGAAGTGGAGGTGGAGGAGGCTGCGAAATAGGGGTGGCTGTGGTGAATTTTAAAAGTATCAAAAGAATGTTTTATATGTAAAAGGTGACTATGTTTTATTTTATGGAGATTGGTCAAAATGAATTATTCTTAGCAGATACAGGAGTAGCTGTGTTCTCTCCTACAGAGGTTACCCTTGCTTTGCTCGGCGGAGTAGTGTGGGTGTTAGGAGAGGCTGCAAAATAGGAATGGCTGTGGCAAATTTTTAATTATAAAATGGAAAGTTTTATATGTAAAAAGAGCGGCAATATTCACGTGACTGGTGTTGCATCATATATGAAAAATTAAGTTGTTATTATTATTATTATTATTATTATTATTATTATTATTATTATTATTATTATTATTATTATTATTACCAGAGCTGAGAGTAGTGTTCTCTCCTGCAGGGAGGGGTCTCGGGTTTGATCCTTTCTGACCTCTCTCACTGCTTCTTCTTCTTCTTCTTCCACCATTAGCGCTACTCTTCCTCCTATGCAATGTCTTTGCCACTGATGGTATTAATAAATCCCATGGCATTGGCTGTTCGCTAGTGCTCGAGCTGTCATTACCACTGCTGGAGCTGCTGGAATTACCCACCTCTGCTGGCGGGATGTTGTGGAGTATTGCTACGCATTCTGTGAACTGGTGTCCATCTCGCCAAACTCTTACATTATATAGCGGGACGTCACTCCTAATCAAACTCTTATCGATAAAGTGGGATTAATAACAGATAGATACCTAATCAGACTCTTATCGATAGAGTGGGATTAATAATAGATAGTTTATAATGCTTCAACTCTTATCAGTGATACACCTGTTCATGAGTCACGCGGCGGGTCTAAATCATATCAGCAGCAGATACCTAATCAGACTCTTATCGATAGCGTGGGATTAATAACAATTAGTTTATAACGGTTCAGCTCTTATCAGTCACACAGCTATGGTTGAGTCTCGCAGTAGGGCTCTCTAATATCAGTTCAGATCTGTTCGGCAAGGTGTCTCCTCCTCCTAATCAGACTCTTATCGATAAAGTGGGATTAATAACAGAAAGTTTATATTGATTCATCTCATCAGTCATGCGACAGTTGATGAGTCACTCAGTGGGCCTCTCTCATATCAGTTCGGGGACCTTTTCCCCTACTTACTACATAATTATTTTATATATGCATGTTATTTTCGAAAGCAAAAATATAAAAATAAAATTGCATGTTATTTTCTTCACCAAAAATATAAAAATAAAATAAATAATAATTGAGGACGCCAAATGTTCAGGACGCCGAATGTTCAGGACACCAAATGTTCAGGACGCCAAATGTTCAGGACGCCAGGACGCCAAATGACACCTTTTCCCCTACTCATAGTTAATTTGAAATGTCCATTTTATTCTTACATCCACCACACTTTGGTGGCGCAGGAAAGATAAAGCAGTATTTTGAAAATGCATATTCAAAACTGAGTAACCTAAAAAAATATTTCAATAAGTCACCTGACTATCCTAATTTTGCATGAGGTTATTTGATTGGAATGAAATATGATTAAGGATACCTTTACCGACTGTCCTAAACAATGGAACTGAAACTAACTATATATTACATGAGATCAATTATGAAATTCGTTAATTTCGATATATTCTACTGACTGAGTTGAGTAACAAACAGAAAATACTGGCTTCATTTTTATGTATGAGGTTAGGCTGAAAAATTACTTTTTAAATAAATGAACAGTATACAAATCTGCATATATATCACTGAATGTCACTTACCATAGCGATTTAGATTATATGTAGATGAACCTTTTGTTTTCAAGCCAACACAATCCAGTATTCTGCAATATTGATTACTGGACCAAATACCATTCACTGTTGTTGACATTATTATTATTATTATTATTATTATTATTATTATTATTATTATTATTATTATTATTATTATTATTATTATCTATTTATTTGCAGCAACGTCTGTGCAATTTGGATGAGTCTTGGTAGCAAATTAATGTTTTGAAAACAATGATAAATTATCCATTTTTTCTTATTTTCGTTAAAGGAATAAATCTCAGTAAAGTAAATCTCACTAAATCAAATCTGTGTTTAAGTCAAGATTATGTTTATTTTTACTTTCAACAGTACTTAAACAAGTAAAAAATGGGCCGAATTTTCTTCCGCGCAATCGAGTTTTCTGTGCAGCCGCTACAGCGTATAATCAAGGCCACTAAAAATAGATCTATCTTTCGGTGGTCTCGGTATAATGCTGTACGAACCGCGGCCCATGAAGCTTTAACTACGGCCCGGTGGTGGTCTATCCTATGTCGTTGCCAAAAGCACGATTATGGCTAAATTTAACCTGAAACAAAATAAAAACTACTGGGGTTAGAGGGCTGCAATTTGGTATGTTTGATGACTGGAGTTTGGATGATCAACATACCAATTTGCAGCCCTGTAGTTTCAGTAGTTTTTAAGATCTGAGGGCGGGTAGAAAAAAGTGCGGGCGGACAGACAAAGTAGTTTTCTTTTACAGAAAACTAAAAAACAAATAACATACTATATATATATATATATCTCTCATTTCCTAGCTTGCTTTTGTTATGATACTTCGGTAACTTCATGTAGTAGCTTCCAGATATCTTTTTGTTAATAAAACACTGGAGGGTTTCTTGATTTCCCTACGTAACATTCATTGGCCAAATGTACTTTTTCATTTTACAACACCTAACAAAAAAGAAACATCATTATCATATTCCATTTTTTTTATTTAGGATATGTAATATCCACAAATTGCTTAAAATTATTCGTTACAAAAGATAAAATGTGAAAGGTTAGCTGGTTGTTTATTTCGTAACTTTCAGTGATGTACAACGCGAAAATATGTATGTCCTTAGGACCAGAACGAAATATAAATAGCATTTATTACACTAATAATGATGAACACAGATCCCATGCCGTATGCCGAAATCTGTACATTTTATTTAACCCTTTATGATTGAATGTTATAAGAAACGTTACCTTCAGTTCAATACTGGCTAAGTTTTTATTAATAAAATTTTCAACATATGACAAAGTAGTAGCCGTGTGCATATAATGCATGTATGCATCTACTGTATGTATGTAAGTATATCTTGTGGTGAGTATATTAAATCAAACTAATTACTTAAACTACCGTGTGAGGTAACTTATATGGAAAGCAAATAAAATCAGTATGATTTATGCTAACATCAATTCTACAGTATATAATTACCCTTGATCCCTATATCATACAGCCAGAGTATAGCACGAAGATAAATTCATTCATATCTTCCGCAAAAGGAAAAGGAATCCCCATGTCAGAAAACCATATTGCATATGTCCATTGGCAGGACATTAATGATGGATAGGGGTGAAGAGCCCTCAATATTCCGGAGACTACTCAAATCGCTCTTGCTCAGATCAGTGGCTGTTGCCGGAGAGGGGATCCGATGGAAATGACCGATGCATAAAAGCCATTTCAGAGGGGCTGCAGGACTAATATGGAAGGATACAGCAACGCTATCAAACTGCGTTCGTTGTACTATGAGTATCCCTTTTCGCTTTACTTTTCAAATATATCTTTGCCTACTCTCTCTTGCGGAAACGCTTTTGGCTCAAGGGATTTGACATCAATATAACTGGTATAAATACATACTATGCAAGGAGACTTTGGAAACTATAACCATTCCCTTCATCTTGCAAAAGATTATGGTAAAACTGGCTGCCGTGAAGGTTGCATGTAATTTTAAAAGGATTTTCTTTGTTATCATGATAGATTTGACGATACTTCAGACTGAACAGGATCATATTAATAAAACCCATACCTTACTGCGATAGTATCGTTTCCAGCTGTCGTTTTCTTTGAAAATAAAAGGATCTTTTCATAGGTGACTCAGGTTTATGGTTAGATTTTCCTAGCTGAAGGCAAACATACATACATATCCACATGCACTCGTGTGTGTGTGTGTGTGTGTGTATATATATATATATATATATATATATATATATATATATATATATATATATATATATATGTATGTATATAACATTATTACTTACACAATTGTTCTGTGCAGTAGTATAATTACTAACAGGACCTCATTCAAACTGGAAGGTATGATTGTACGGATACTTGATAATGAGGACTGTCTGTCCAAGGAAGCTTGTAACTTTTTCTGAATAAATATTTGATTAGACACCATCCAGTTTGAATGAGGTCCTATTAGTAATTCTAATATGTGTATATATATATATATATATATATATATATATATATATATATATATATATATATATATATATACACACACACACACACACACACACACACACACACACACACACACACACGAGTGCATGTGGATATGTATGTATGTTTGCCTTCAGCTAGAGAAAATCTAACCATAAACCTGAGTCACCTATGAAAAGATCCTTTTATTTTCAAAGAAAACGACAGCTGGAAACGATACTATCGCAGTAAGGAATGGGTTTTATTAATATGATCCTGTTCAGTCTGAAGTATCGTCAAATCTATCGTGATAACAAAGAAAATCCTTTTAAAATTACATGCAACCTTCACGGCAGCCAGTTTTACCATAATCTTTTGCAAGATGAAGGGAATGGTTATAGTTTCCAAAGTCTCCTTGCATAGTATGTATTTATACCAGTTATATTGATGTCAAATCCCTTGAGCCAAAAGCGTTTCCGCAAGAGAGTAGGCAAAGATATATTTGAAAAGTAAAGCGAAAGGGATACTCATAGTACAACGAACGCAGTTTGATAGCGTTGCTGTATCCTTCCATATTAGTCCTGCAGCCCCTCTGAAATGGCTTTTATGCATCGGTCATTTCCATCGGATCCCCTCTCCGGCAACAGCCACTGATCTGAGCAAGAGCGATTTGAGTAGTCTCCGGAATATTGAGGGCTCTTCACCCCTATCCATCATTAATGTCCTGCCAATGGACATATGCAATATGGTTTTCTGACATGGGGATTCCTTTTCCTTTTGCGGAAGATATGAATGAATTTATCTTTGTGCTATACTCTGGCTGTATGATATAGGGGTCAAGGGTAATTGTATAGAATTGATGTTAGCATAAATCATACTGACTTTATTTGCTTTCCATATAAGTTACCTCACACGGAATTTAAGTAATTAATTTGATTTAATATACTCACCATAATATATACTTTCATACATACAAGCATACATGCGTAATATGCACCAGCTACTACTTTGTCATATGTTGAAAATTTAATTAATAAAAATTAGCCAGTATTTAATTGTAGGTAACTGTTTCTTATAACATTCGGTCATAAAGGGTTAAACAAATTGTACAAATTTCGGCATACGTCATGAGATCTGTGTTCTTCATTACTGTACACAATGCTGTTTACATTTCGTTCTGGTCCTAAGGACATACTTATCTTCGCGTTGTCGTCACTGAAAGTTAGCAAATAAATAACCGGTTAACCTTTCACATATTATCTTATGCAACGAATAATTTTAGGCAATATACTATATATATATATATATATATATATATATATATATATATATATATATATATATATATATATATATATATATGTGTGTGTGTGTGTGTGTGTGTGTGTGTGTGTAGATATATATATATATATATATATATATATATATATATATATATATATATATATATATATATATATATATATATATATATATATATATATATATATATATATATATATATATATAAGCCTTATATATAAAAGTGAATGTTTGTATGTTAATTCGTTTGTTTGTGCTCTATAGAAATCTGAACCGCTTGACCAATCTAGACAAAATTTGGCACATGGCCATCATTCGACCCACCTTAAATAATAGGGTAGGTTTCAAACCCGTACCCCCGGCCCCTTCCCCTTCCCCCAGCCCCTTCCCCCTTCTTATTGTAACTTATGCGGTAAATAAACTCTACAGGTTTATCATACCTCATTTCATGTATTTGAGACCATACAAATATATTACTGAAAATGCTTTTCAGTCACCACAGTAATACCTGGACAAAGAATACAGTCACCACAGCAATACCTGGTTAAAGGTGACAAACAGCGCACTAATACCTGGATAAAAGAGGTAGTCACCACAGTAATACCTGGATAAAAGGGACAGACAGAACAGTAATACCTGGTTAAAGGGGATAGACAGCATAGTAATACTCTGGTTAAAGGGGGCAGACAACATACTAACCCCTGGATAAAAGGGACAGTCATCACAGTAATAACTTCATAAAAGGGACAGTCACCACAGTAATACCTGGATAAAAGGGACACTCATCACAGTAATACCTAGATAAAAGGGACAGACAGAACAATAATACCTGGATAAAAGGGACGGTCATCACGGTAATTTCTGGCCAAAATGGACAGTCGTCACAGTAATACCTGGATAAGAGGGACAGTCACCATAGTAACACCTGTCCGTTCACCCACGACTGTTAGAAGGGTGAATATTTGCATGAAAATGTAAAAATGTTGGTCAGGCTGTCAACACAAACCTCTCCCCTTTCCCTTCGCCCTCCTCCTCTTCCCCCTCCAACTTCCCTCTTCCCCCTTCCCCCTGCCAACTTCCCTCTTCGCTCCCCCTTCCTCCCCTTTCCCTTTTCCCTCCCCCTACACGTAGACTGTCATTCAGAGTTTTCCCGGACATCGTAGGGTTGGTCAGGTAGTATTTTATATATATATATATATATATATATATATATATATATATATATATATTATATATATGTATATATATAAATTATATATATATGTATATATATATATATATGTTTATCTATTTATTTATTTGTTTATTTATAAAGGTTTGCGCTCGTGCGTGTACACGAGACAGGACTTACCAAACCTCAGTGAACGAAGGTTATCTGCAGAGAAAACTGCAGAGAAGACTCTGCAGTCCTAAAGATGGCAAATGATCCAGTTCAAGAAAAATTACTCGACAGGATCATAGTCCATTCACACCACAGAGAGAGAGAGAGAGAGAGAGAGAGAGAGAGAGAGAGAGAGAGAGAGAGAGAGAGAGAGAGAGATGTTCATCCTTCAAATTTTACTAAAAGTAGTGAAACTGTAATTTTTGTAGGCAGGTATGCTTGTTTCTAGTGCTATTTGTCCAACATTTCTGTTTTAGTTCAACGAGTAGGGAAGGAAGAAGCAGCGGGGTGCGAGATATCCCAAGCCAGGAGTTGACTCCTGATTTTTAACCCATGAAAAAAAAACTAGTAATGATATTCTGATATTACTTATACCCTTATGTACCTGTTACAGTATTATCATCTTCCCCAGTTGTTGTCTGTGTATTTGTCTGTAACTTCTCAGTAAATTAAATTTTTAGTAAATTTTAAAGAAAATATTATTGGAATTATATGTTCCCTCTCCATCTCCGCTAATATATTTTTGCATGGAGTACCGTAAAAAGGGATGTTTTTGGGCGCCGTTCTGTTGCAAGGATTACCTTTTGAAGCTTATTTAATAAGTATGTTATATTATCTCGTATTTTACTTTCCATGATACGCCTACATACCTAACATAATCGAAGAATGGGGAAAGCAAGAATGCCAAAAGAGCAAAAAGAACGCCCGAATGCCGTCCAGTCTCTCCTACTGAATCTTAATTGTAACATTTACATAAAGACCTCAGTGAAAATGAACTAGACCTTCAAGCTGTTGTTGGGGAGGAATTTTAACCACGGAGTGGAGTTTAGGAGCTGCGTTGTTGCTCCCAAGGCATTAAAGCTTATAGAGGTAGATTTTAAGAGCCTATTCCTATCGCATAATCATGGCGAGCTACACAGGGTCTCACTGGTTCTGTAGAAATTTACACTAGTGGCAGTAGTCTCCCTTGCTATATTTTTTTTAATATCTTTAAATTTTGATAAAAAGGAAGTATAAATTATTGCTAAATATTCTTCTCTTTTTTATGAAAGGGCATCTCTGTCCAACACTTTACGTGAAATCTGTATTTTACTTGCGTCATAGAACATTCTAAAATACACAATTTCCACTATAAATCTACAGTAAGGACGGTAGATAAGCTCACACACACCCACCCACACACATATATGTGTGTGTGTGCACAGAATATAGTTATATTAAAGAAAATAATGACCTTAATGTATCGAGTCTCCCTTACCGCATGAGAGATAAGGCTTCAAATGTATGGTAATACCCTCTGCTCCATTTACCTGCTAATCCTTCCTTCCAATATTTTCCAAAAAGAAAGTGTTTCCTTTTCTCAGATGTCGACTGTAGTGGTAATAACTTTATTCAGAACTTTACACTACATTTAGCAGAAAGGCGCTTGAGTTCGTCGACATTTTGCGAGGAAAATATTCTGCTGTTTTGTCCACTTAACCCAGCACTTCAATTTTGGCTTTTTCCCTCACATTGCCAGTGCTTCTTCTTTATTGATGGTTGTTATGGCTAGGAGGGAACATTTTCTTAAAAGTCCTCTGACAATAATTTGCATGTAATCAAATAATGATGGCCTTTTTATGTTGTAAACTCTAAGTATTTTATAATCAGAGAAGACATTAATGTATCAGGGAAGAGGTTCAGTAACATGTACTTAGATTAGTGCCCTAAATAACTTTTAATTATCTACTTACAAATTAACAAGCAATGCTTTTGTCCATCGTTTTACAGTTTCTAAAAGCTTCCTGAAAACTGTAAACAATTTGAAGCCTGTATAAATAAATATATAATAAGACGTACAATCTTTAGAAACAAAAGACGAAATTTTAACACAAAATTTTCACAAACCATAAAAAATTTATTCGCAATAGGATAGTTTTTAAATAATCTGTAGATTTTAATACATGGGACGACAAAGAATATATGAGACCACAAAGGAACATTTAACTTATTAAGCATTAAAAAATCAACAAAAAATTACATACTGTATTTATATAAAGATTTAAGAGCCATTAAAGAATAGTTTCCTTTTAGGGAAAAAAAGCTGCAAGAAATCTGTATTTGACACAAAGCTCAGATAACGTTCTTCACCACTGAGTGGTTCAGTGTCGACAAAAGGGATAAAAGCCTTGAAAATCCCAATGACCATAAAGAACCAATCACCTGGAAGCTTTAGGAGCCAATATATATTCTCAAGCTTCACTCATTATACTTGGTCTCGGTAAAAGTTCAAAGGCAATTGTCTCTGCCGAGAGAAACCGTTGGAACGACCCTGCCAATACCCGCAGCTGCGTTGTTGATTTAGGCATTTCACAGTAGCCGTTCCCAAACCCAATAAAGGATTTCGGTGGTAACAAGGAATGCTCTAGTTTATCAGACGTTCCTCTTAAATCTCGTGAACGGAGTTCTGTCGTTAAACTACCTCAGGCAGTGACTTTATAAAAAAAAGTCTATTGTAATTTCACTATTTAAAATTTATTCTTTCGTATCATAAAAGATACCAAAGGTTTATGATCAAGCTCATATTGCGAAATTTCTTGTGAAACGTGGATAGATAGGTAAAGAGTTAATACAGAATTTTACCAAAGGAAATATTGTTAAGGTATATTATGGTATTTAGTAAAAAAACTATTAGGTATATAAAAAACAATCAAGTCACTATTGATATAAGAAAAAAGTTACTAAGAATTTTTTTTAATGAGAACAATATATTCTACCTGTAGAATTATCGATGCTGCAAATAGTAATACTCTCAATATATGGGGATACACGTTCCATTTCATATAAACAATTTTAATAAATTCTTATTTTCATGAAGCTGGGATAAGAATATATTTTTGACAATTAAATCATTCTTTGTAACGATATTATAGTAATGATAAGGGAAATCTCTATATTTGAAATAAAATCTTACGTAACCACAGCATGTCTTAGCATTTTAATGTTGTATGGGTGGAAATCCGCCAATATAGTATCAATTCTAGTTAAAAACAGAATAGATATTATTATGTAGAAGCAAACCAATAACGTCCTGAAGGGTTTTGGTTCCCAAAGATTAATCTCTTTAATACAAATTAGAAAACTAAAAATAATACACGAAAAAGAATTTTGGATTAATTTCATTCTGATATTCCAATTAGTATTTATGCAAAAAAAAAGTAAAATGTTCTCCATCCAGACAGGCAGAATATGAAGAGCTTAAACAAATCCAATATGATACGATTTAGCGAAATTTTTGGTCAATTATTATTCGGCTGATTTAAATAAATCAAAGGCTTTTTCTGTTGATAAGTCTAATATTTTTCTTAATATGGAATATTAGAGGTGGATTTTCGTTTTTAACGTTTATCTGAGTATTACGAAATTCATAAATAAATGAACAGAATCACGAGTAACATTTCTTGAGGCCTTACAGCTGTCTGAAACGCAGTGAACTATAACGAAAACTTAATAATAATAATAATAATAATAATAATAATAATAATAATAATAATAATAATAAATAATAATAATAATAATGAGCCCACTGTGCACCTAGGGACTGCGTGGTATCTAATTTGAAGGGTATTATAGACGTGGACAAATCTCGGGAAACTACAATACCAGCGCATAGTTCAAGCCAGACCAGAGTTGACCGTGTACATTGAAGGAGAAATTGATATTATATGATTCATTTAGATCATAAGAAAAGATAAAATCTTTAAAAAAATTTTCACATATTAAGGACTATCCCGAGGAAATATTTCAAACAGCTTTCGCTGTGGGTTATTAGTGCTGTAGCAAAATTTATTTTATACTTAGTTTCCTCATGTTCTCTCTTAAATTAAATGTCTCTGTGGTACAAAAAGTGGCCAATATTCATTGCTTCTGTTTTACAGACATTTTACCTTACTTTTAAGGACAGATTGATAAATGCTACTGCTACTACTACTACTACTACTACTACTACTACTACTACTACTACTACTACTACTACTACTACTACTACTACTAATAATAATAATAATAATAATAATAATAATAATAATAAGTGCCAAGGGTATGATGATAATGAAATTCTTTAGGAATATGTAGTTGATATTTTACTCTAATTTTTTTTATCAACATCTCAGTATTTAAAAAAAAATCTAATGTCATAATTTCTTGATTTGTTAAAATTGTCGTATATTTTCAATTATGAAGTTAAAAGAGCTACATCTCACATAAAAGCATTCAGTTTTAATATTTGCCAAATAATATCGTAGTACCTTTCTAGACCGATGCTATATAAATGATTAAAGGCGTTTTTAATTCGTCTAGTGCGAAGAAAGCGCATGTATCGAGTCGAACTCAGTAGCCGTTTAAAATATATATATATATATATATATATATATATATATATATATATATATATATATATATATATATATATATATATATATATATATATATATATATATATATATATATATATATAAAACCATTTAACACTAACAATGGATTCTTTTACCTTCGCGTGATTGTTCAGAAAAAGCGAGACGCCATTAAACCTATTGCAGAATTCCAAACGATGTATTACCAGCATCAATGGATTTTCACTTGGCTTTAAATAAAGTCCCTCATAAATGATTGGTCATTAAGCTTATTGGTAGCTTTGATTATTCATAGCCTCTTTCAGATTCAGAGATAAAGCGGGTATTAAAATGAAAAATCCAAGGAAATGAGAAAATACACGGAAGGCAAAAATCGAGTCCGCATTACCATTAATTATGGTAATATACTGATCGCTACTACTGTTATTCTGATCTCATTAATGTATTGAAATGCATGAGAATTTGGAATATTTATGGAAATTGGAAGGAATAATTTTTCTTTTGAAAAATGAGTGTGAGTTTCTGGCACTAAAAACAGCATAGATATGCAATATGGGAAATCTCAGAAAATGCAATGAAGGATTATGATTAAGATATCTAATTGTTTATCCTCCTTCATCAATTCATTTCCCAAGATTCTTGGATGAACCACTTACGCAGAACACTTCCACTCTCTGTCAATAGCTAAAAACGATAGCGAAATTATTAGCCATCCTCGAACACTTTTATTTATATATATATATATATATATATATATATATATATATATATATATATATATATATATATATATATATATATATATATATATTATATATATATTAATATATATGTGTGTAATTTTAATAGCTACGATGACCTCTTAACTTCTCGAATTCTTCTCGCTTTTAGGCTACACTTATCACTGCAAAGCCTTGGTTCCAAGTGCAAGAAATATGAAGCAATTGTGATGTCCGTTAGCAGGCAACGAACCCGCATCCCATAATCACAACGAGGTTACGTTGCCGACCAGACCACGAGAAGGATTAAAAGTCTATTGCCCCTCGCACATACATGTACCTGCCGAATTCAGATATATGTATTAGAGTTGAAACAGACCCATCCTCACCACGTATCTGGTAAAAGTGACCAGTAGATATATATATATATATATATATATATATATATATATATATATATATATATATATATATATATATATATATATATATATATATATATATATATATATATATATATATATATATATATATATATATATATATATATATATATATATATATATATATATATATATATATATATATATATATTATATATATATATATACATATACATATATATTGCCTAAAAAAATAATAAAAATCATTACCCACTTGGCAACAATGGTGAGGATGGGTTTATTCCAGCGCTAATAAATATATCTGAATTCGACAGGTTTATGAATGTACACTCGGCAAGAAAAAGTGAAGATACAGTTTTCTTTAGATTTCGTTCATCGAATTTCAATTTTTTCTTACAGAAAACACATAATCTCGGTAAATTTACTCTAGAATATGAAAATACAATGCAAATTATATCATATATGTTAAATCTACAAAACAAAGACGTTCGGATACTTAAAAACACCATGCATATACGAAGTAATCAGAATTTCTCAGATGACTTCGTTCATAGAGATCTAAAAGATAGTATGTGGATATCTCGGTGTAGTGCTATTCATCAGAACGGCAATATTTACTCGTTTTCTGTTATGAACAGGCTTATTATTGCATCATCATACGAGGTAATGATATTTTCTTTAATTTTTACACATTCATGTTTGTATTTCACGGTGTTAAAAGTCAGCTGGAATTAATGACAGTAAATGTTGTGACACCTAGGGTAGGTTGACCAAATCTATTTAAATCCGCAAGGGCGTTCTCTATGATGTGAAGGGCAGCGCAGGAGCTTCGGGGGGAAAACACAAGTAACTGGATGTTTCTTGACGTTGCCATAGTTTCTCTCTCTCTCTCTCTCTCTCTCTCTCTCTCTCTCTCTCTCTCTCTCTCTCTCTCTCTCTCTCTCTCGCCATTACTAAAACATACTATACCAATATAGTGTAGCTCAATCTCTAAAAGAAAAAAACAATGAAATGAGTAGCTCTACCGATAGGCCTAGGCTTACACGACAGCAACTCTCTCTCTCTCTCTCTCTCTCTCTCTCTCTCTCTCTCTCTCTCTCCATTGCTAAAACATACTTTACAAATATAGTATCGCTCATTCTCTAAAAAGAAAAAAAATAATGAAATTAGCTCTACAGTACATATAGGCCTAGGCTTACGCAACAGCAGACTCTCTCTCTCTCTCTCTCTCTCTCTCTCTCTCTCTCTCTCTCTCCCATCATAACAATGCATTCGTTCCTTTTTGTTGGACATTGCTCAAGTTTAACTCTTGATTTCATTATGGAGGATCGCGTTTCCGATTATGCAAGCATTCCGTTCAATGTGGTGTTATAAATTCATTTGTGTAAGGTTGCTTGGTAAGTTACGTCGAAAAATGTTTATTTTGCTCAGAACTGTCGTTGCAAATTACAACTTGAACGAATACTGTGAAACTTACTACTGCATTTAAGTATCAATGATTTCATTATCGTAGACTATGATTGAAAGTTATAAGAGGTCAAGCAAAAAACAAACACAATAAGACGGAAGCTCCTCCCCTCTCTAAAGTTGCCAGATGTCGCATTATTAGCAACATATGTCCGAAGATTTAAAAAAACTGTATCCTCACTTTCCTTGCTGAGTGTACGATGTACAAGCGGCAGTACGAGTAAACTTATAGTCCTTATCGTGTTCGGGTCGGCAACGTGACCTCGTTGCGATTATGGGATGCGGGCTCGTTTCCTGCTACTGGACGTCATAATTACTTCATATTTCTTGCACTTGGACCAAGGCTTTGTAGTGACAAGCGTATCCAAAAAGCGTTAAGAATTCGAAAAGTTAAGAGGGCATTGTGGCTATTACAATCATATACGTATCTGGTAAAAAGTAACCGTTAGATTTTTTTTTTCTCTCTCTCTCTCTCTCTCTCTCTCTCTCTCTCTCTCTCTCTCTCTCTCTCTCTCTCTCTCTCTCTATATATATATATATATATATATATATATATATATATATATATATATATATATATATATATATATATATATATAAATATACATATGTTAGTGTGTTTGTATGTGCGTGTGTGTACATATTCGTGTATGTGCGTTTCATTTCCACACAAATTGGCAAAATTTAAATCTCGGTCGCTTATCTATCAACTGTCAGGCGTGAGGGGGAATTAGGATAGCCTCCGACACCGTTTGGGCCAACGTCTGGCTGAAGGGAGCATAATCCCTTGCCAAAACATGTACCATCTTTACATAGGGATGGCACAAATCTTGAGGGGGACGCCAGTCACCAGAGAGTTTTAGAAGGGAATTTTCATTTTACAGAGAGAGAGAGAGAGAGAGAGAGAGAGAGAGAGAGAGAGAGAGAGAGAGATTTCGTATACTCAAATATCCCTTTCGTTTTGCTTTGTCCCTGGCGTTCATTCAGTAAATGAATAAGAATTAGGAAAATACATGGCTTTACAAAAAAATAAAAATAATTTATATCAGTGCGTGCAGAAGCAAATACTTTCAGATTTCCAGATATATCGAATTGGAATGGTGACTTTTTTTACAATAATTCCCTGATAGTGATTTTAGCTGGAACTTGTTACGAGTAATTAAGAATCGCAGAAACTGTCAGAGGCCACATCTATGTTCTCCACAGTCTCATAGCTACTTCTTAAAGCTGAAGTGGACGAGTAAAGACGTCTTCACAGACTCCCACAGAATTTCAGATTTGTGGAATAAACCAACGTTATTCAATGAGTGATGTTATGACATTCTCTCTCTCTCTCTCTCTCTCTCTCTCTCTCTCTCTCTCTCTCTCTCTCTCTCTTCTTTGAGTACAACGTATGGAATAAATTGTCATTAAAAATGTTATTGGAATAAATAGAAAAATAATTTTATTTTAGCTTCGAAAATCATTTCTCCATCTATGGATGGAACGGGTGTCATGGCAGAAGGAAGTGAGTGAAATTTTAAAAGAATCAAAGAAAGAAAGATGAAGAGGAATGAAAAAATGTTAAGGTACGGATGTTGTGAACTCTTTGAATCAGATCTGAAAAAGAGCGACGGCGAATGTGGAAGCTGGCACTGGAAAAGCTTACATAAATTTGAAGTGAGTGCATATAATAGTAAATTTAAAAAATATAAGAGTAATTTCGACGACAAGTGATTGTGAAAATGGAAAAATACATAAAAAAGTAAAATTTCTAGTATAATAACAGTCAAATCTTGAAGAGAGAGAGAGAGAGAGAGAGAGAGAGAGAGAGAGAGAGAGAGAGAGAGAGAGAGAGAGAGAGAGAGAGAGAGAGAGAGAGAACGAACATTTATATTACCAAGGATATTATGTTAATAAGAATAACAGGAAGAATGAGGAGGAGACGGAAGACAAGAAGAATAGTGAGAGAGAGAGAGAGAGAGAGAGAGAGAGAGAGAGAGAGAGAGAGAGAGAGAGAGAGTATTCAAAACCAATTAACGGTAACCACCTGTTCATTTCTATAAAAACTGTACGGTTTTTTGTTAAGTTTTCAGCAGGAAAACCTTATGAATCTTTGATAGACGATAAAAAGGAAAATATGAGTAATAAGTCGAAGTAAACCATAATTTTTCAGAGATAATGCACTTAAAATATAGTGCGTGATGATGTTTCGCTTTTCAAGTCATTATGATACTATCATTAAAATTATGAAATTTTGAAAATAATCAGTTTTAAGGTTTCCAGAAGCTAGTAGTTAGTTACTTCTCATCTCGTAAGTTCCAGTATGTTAAAGAAATTGTTCAATCATCGCACAAGCTGTTTATTAATATCACTTTGCTCCTAAAGACGTTTCATATTACAAAAGAATAAAACCAGGCTTCACCACTCTGGATGAAATTCATCACTTTCTACTTATTAATACCGAAATCCTCGAGGTACCTACTGCCTGAAAATTCAATAAAATCTGGCCCTTCAGTAGTAAAATAATGTATGTCCTCTGTTGCTCCGGCTTTGTGTCGTCTGTCCTTAAGACTGGCAAGAATAACAAAAAACTCGTTTTAAAAACACGTCGCATCAGTGTACTAAGTGCTCTGTATCCCCAAACCGTAGTATATTCCTAATACATTGTATACACTGGGGTTTTCTCGTGGAGGTAGCGCCATAAACAATTCCTGTGAACCTTTTCAAAAATGCAAATCCTCCGGAAAAATAGACAAGAAAAATATACGGGAACTTTAACCATAAAAAAATTCAAATACGGGGTTTCTTGGTTGCCTCTTCTTACGTGGAAAAGAATGACTAGTCTTAGTTGTTCTTCTAGAACCACGCTGGAAGAAGTTGTTTAATAATGTGAAAACTATGAACGTAGACAGAATCTGATGTCAGGTTTTGGGATTCTAAAGGTAAGAGAATTCTCACAACGAAGGAGAAACGCAACTGAGCTTTAGTAACGTGGAATAAATATTACTTGCAAAAACAATGAAGTGATCTTGAAATAACTAAAACAGTTTTAACTGAGAACCACTTTCTGGTGGAATTGCAAGAAATATTCGGAGAGTTTCACAGGAATGGGTTCTTATATTAAAATTTGGCGAATTTTGTTAAAGGTCAAGAAAATAGTTATAATTATATCTGTCATATAAGTATAAGAAAACAGGTTTATTCTGTATTAAATATTAACAAGGAAATTACTGTATGTAAGATATTTATTATCATAAAAGGTTACCATAAAAATAATTTACTTAATATTTGAAACAAATCATAATGTACGTACCACTCAAGGTTATTTCTTAGAGATATAGATTACGTTAACAGATGTCTATGTTAAAGAATAATTCTTGAATTAGTTGCAAAATTAACTTCAGTAATTCTTCAATTAGTTTAAAAATATCCTCGACGTTGCATAGAGGCGTTATCTATATCGCACATATCTGCATCTTTCAATAAGCTTAAAATGTAAAACTTAACATTTAGAAAGTGCATCAGTTCTTTAGTTTTTATTTACAGGAAAATGGAAAATGAAAATATATATAGAATTAAATACAAAAAAATTTGTTAAAAAAAAAAACGGTACAAAGCTAAAAATTTTTTTGAGAATCCATAGGACAAGGCAAGTCTCACATTTTAGCGCAAATAGGTATGAATAGGTGATTAAATGATTAATTCAATTTACCATCTTAGTAATAATATATCAGATCGATGGAGCGCATATATATGCTAAAAGTAGCAATTGATTAGGACGCAGGTTCTCCATCTAACCCAAAACCGTTATTTATCACTGGATCAATGTAGTTTTTTTATATGTTATACCTACTTGTACAAAGATAAATCTGTGCGAGTTTCATTGAATTCGGACTGTTATTTTTTTTTTATGAATAAAAACTATATATCAGAAAAAAAAATTAAATTCTATTTTTCTCAAAAAGTACTGAATAGAATTAATAACAAATTTCCATGAATCTTGTTTATTACAATATAAACAAAATCTATGAAGGATTTTTCCATGTTTTCAATATTTTTTTTTTTATAAATATATATATAAATATACATTTTTAAAGTTTGAAAAATCGCAAAAAAATTGAAAATAAACTTTAGAAAAACTCCTCCATACGAAATATTGTAAATTTATTCCTCTTTATAACGATGTATTTGGATTTGAAATCGGTTGATAAATAGCGGAGAAAAATAGCTTTGAATGTCAATAAGTATAGTTTTGAGATATCGATGCCCAAAGTTTGAAGTGAGATTATGAAGGAAAACAAAACATTATTGCTTTCATTAGCAGTTGTCGCTATTGATACTTATTTGGAACTACTCTAAATTACTTGAAGAACAACTACCTTTCTTACCCGATACAATTTCTGCTCATTACCGCAAGCATGGCCCCAAGTCCCCGCCCTAATTAGGGTATTAATCACTCAAGGTGAGGGTGTCAGGAGGTACCACCTCCTTCCTTGTCGCCTGGTTTAACTTTTGCGGATTCTAAAAGCTCCTCCTCATAATCTTCACTTTTTTCTTCTTTTTCTTCTGTCTCTTATTCTTCGGTTTTCGTTTCCTGATTCTTTCGTTATCCAGACTTTTTAGTGATCTCCTAATTTCATTGCTTGTGCCAAACAAAGAGGTTAGAAGATTACTTCTCTCATAACCAAAATTATGTTCTAGTGTAGTCACTTGGCTGCAAATATGACTCTTTTCAGGCCAAAAAACTTTTACCTTAGGACATTTCATCCACAGTCTGCTGTGAATGGACTCATTTGGATTTTGTGTTCATCCAGGTAGGCATCTCTTTAGAAGTTCTGGATCACTCATGTCTCTGAATACCTGACGTATGTGGCCAATCAATTCTTTAGGTATATTTCTCAGGGTGTTTTTCTAGTGTCATGAGAAGGTGGTTCTTCACCTAAAGCCTGTGCCCTGTTGTAAAACACCATGACTCGGTGCCTTTCGGACACATTTTATGACCACCTGGGTCTTTGTCAGATGATATCATATGGAAATATGTTGCCCAAACTGCCCTCCTCATGATATCTACACTTGTATTAGTATGACTTCTCAGGGCCCTTCCATAACATCCTTGAATGTATTCAATGAGCTTTTGTGTTAGGAGATTTCTTCCAGAAAGCAAGCTCATTTTCCTGAGCTTTCCAGTTTTAGTCATCGTTATCTCACTCAACTCTTTCTTTAGCTTCATCAAGCGATAACCCATCCTCTTCTCCGCATGGTTTATACATTCTTGTTTGCTTACTTTAACACTGATATATGGGCCTTCTCCATTATTCAGTTGACATACAGCTTTATAAGCACTCGAGTCTCCGTCGCTTACAAATCTTGCATACCGGAAACCAAGATTTTCTGATCGAGACCACAATCTCACTGCTTGCTCTGCTTCCATACTTCCTGATTTACCATCAAAATTTTTCCCACAGTCATGACGTTTTTCCTTATTCTCAGAGCACGTTTTACAATAGTTACTGATCACTTCAAAATCTATTACTGTACCTGTAAATACTTCAATAACAAAACCAACCCCCACATGTGACTTATGCCCACGAGTAAGCCAGGTGCCGTCAAAAGACACATCAATGTTTATAACATTATTTTCGTCTGGCACTGCTCCAAGTTTCTTTACATAAAAATCATATACAAACTTATGAGCCTTAGCCTGCATTTTCATGAAATGTTTTTATTGCATTTGAATATATATTTGCTGTATCTATTATATGATCCAGCACTAAGTGGATCACCACCAATCAAACCTCCCATTTTTCTTAGGCCTGCACGACCAGTGCCATTGTTCAATGAAAGAAAAACTTCTCGCAAATTATTGTGTGTGTATTGTTGATGCTTTTTCCTTTTCCATATAATTTTGGTGGAACTTGGTTTAGTACTCTATTACACGAATTACACACAACTTCAAAGGTAGTATCCCATCTGTCCTTCTTGGTGACTATTTCTAAGCTATTTTTTTACATTTTTTCTTTGGACATTTTAATACACTTACTAATGCTTTTAGCTGTTCATTACTTATGCAATGAATATCATCATATTCCTTTGTCTGATTTTCCTCATCCTCGTCTATTGACATCAGCTGAGATCGAATTTCTGGAGGAGGAAGGCGGCAATCACCATTCAAAGTAGGCCCTGATGATGATGATGATGATGATGATGCAGTAACTTCCTCACAGACAGATTCCTCAACAATATCTTCCATTTGGCCTATTTGCTCTTGTTCATTTGGTAATGACGAATCACTAACATTTGGGTCACGCGGCACCAACATCACTTCACTATCGCCGCCATGCGTCTCATGACTGTCCTCACTCTTGACTGCTTTATGCTTATTTGCCCACCTAAAATGAGATGCCACTGTCATATTTTTTCCTTCTGGCAGCTAAGGTACTTCTTCTCAGTTTGGGCATTGTGGAAAGTTAGTCAAGAACCCGGTATTTGAAAACTCGGAGGGTAAACACAAAACAACTCAGAGGGTAAACAAAACCACACAGAGTAAACAAAAGCTTCGTGACACTTCCGTTTCACGAGGAGCACTGAAATGATAGATTAGTCATTGTTCTAGCTGCTGTGTGTGATTTACAGATATGATACATTGCTGCCAAACGTACGAATATATAAAAAAATAATTGAAAAATTGGCGTCTCTATGCAAAAGCAATGCACAAGACGAAAACATCGTCTGCATTAGCAGACGATGCAGTTAGGGTGACATCACCATTTAAAACCGATATATCTTCTTTATATATAAGAATTATTGCCTGAAACTTCTTGAGGGCATGTACGACATGTTTGCGCATAGATACAAGTAATATCTCGATTTTCGGTATCTGAAAGTTTTTATGTGTATACCCATGGTGGACTGCTACCTTAATATGATCAGTATCTAATTCTCCAACATTATTTAGAATGCAGAGATGAATATAATGTAAGTAAAAAGGAAGAATTTCGTAGAAGCACTGAAATGAACAATATTTTACATTTCAGACAGGAAGATAATACAACTTGTGTCGAAGACGAACCTTAACAAAGGATAGGAAGAAAGGGATTAGGAGTTGCTAAGAGAAATTTCTCATGTAAACTAGAAAAATCGAAATATAAGATAGGATGAAAACAATGAAAGGAAAAATCTAATATAGAACCGACGGCTACCTTTACAATAACACCATATACAAGGAACTTGAACTGATGTACAGAAATTACGAAAATCCATGTAAGTTTGAATGCAGAAAAATTTTGTATGATATATATATATATATATATATATATATATATATATATATATATATATATATATATATATATATATATATATATATATATATATATGTGTGTGTGTGTGTGTGTGTGTGTGTGTGTGTGTGAGCGTGATGTGTACTGTTATGTATATATATATATATATATATATATATATATATATATATATATATATATATATATATATATATATATATATATATATATATATATATATATATATATATATATATATATATATATATATATATATATATATATATATATATATATATATATATATATATATATATATATATGTGTGTGTGTGTGTGTGTGTGTGTGTGTGTGTGTCTGTGTGCACGTGTGAGATATTATATCTCCAAATTTTACTACAAACAAGTCAAGTTTGATAAGTGTTGACCTACAAAGGCCAAAATTTGGTTCCATTTTACGTAACTTCTTACTCTCCAGTATTATTTCAACTTTTTGTATTTATTTCTTTATTTTTTCCATTTATTTTTTTATGAGGTCCTTTTTCTTCTTAGGATGAAACCCCAAAGATAGAAAAAACGGGAAGAGGATAACAAATGACAATTCTCAAAGAGATCAAAAGTCTCGCTCCTAACCCCCCCACCCCTCCCTCCCAGCAGAATATTTCTTTTACTTACTTTTCTATTCGGAATCTAGTGAAGCGCAACGCAGACCAAAGTAGTTACTGAGTTATAAGGCTTTGTCCAAACTTTTTCGCTCGAGATGAAAAATGCGACATCTTAAAGAGGAATATTGCTTCACGTTTGGGGGAAAACAATTCCTGAAGAAGAGATGGAAGAAATGCAATTGCTTCGAGGCATCTCCGAAAGCAGCCCTGTTGCCAACGGGATTGCATCCGGAATTGTTTTGCGTCTTTCCTCTGCCTGGTAATGTTTATCCTTACGTAAATCCAAGCTCGAATATATACACATAAATGCTCGCTAATATGTGGCACGTATAATGCCAGTTATAAATACTACCTCATTTCACTTCTTCAAAAAAGAGCAATGCCTAATTACGGGGTTGTCAAAAAATGAGCAGCGTTTTTTGCATAGAAAAAAACCGTTGTAATTAGTGATACGGGAGGTATGTGTATCTGATGTCTTCTTCCATACAAAGAGAATAAATTAATTGATTCAGCTCATTAGCAAAAGTAATATCATAGCATGGGATTGCTGTTAAAAATGCTATAAAAAATAATGAATTAATAGGATCTTGATGCACAGGCCCCTAAGGAGATAATTATGAAGGGAGTGCATGGGTCTTCATAGAAAAAAATTATCATGCTTTATCTGGCATGCTTTATGTTATCAAGGGAAGCATTATTTATATTTAGGAAAAGCTTAATTTGGCATCGATGACTTTTGTTGGAACGCCATCAGTTTAAGAAAAACACGTGTAGCGCGGTAGGTCTATATATTTCCTACGCCTTTGAGAATTAGAAATAATTTAAGCAAAATTGAGGGGAAATGAAATCACTTATTATTGTGGTCAAGTGCTATTTTCTTATTTTTATTTTTCATCGTTTGGTGAGGGCGGTTGTTGCTTGTTATTTCACTGATTACAACAGACCTGTTTCTTTAAAAGACTCCCTTCAATAATTCTTTACTTGTGGTTTGTTCTACCCTTCTTTCCTGGTTTGGGAGTGAAGCGTGGGCAGCAGCGTCTTTTGGATGCTACGAATACGAGTTTCCAATAGACAGAATTTTATTTAATTTCGATTTTAGCCGAAATGGATTCCGAATAGTTTTCCAATAGGTTACAAGGCATTCGAAGCAGACTTTTTTTGTATTTAAGGATGCTTACACAAAATCGCATGGTGGGGTTGGGGAGAGAGAGAGAGAGAGAGAGAGAGAGAGAGAGAGAGAGAGAGAGAGAGAGAGAGAGAGAGGCAGATACTGGCTAACAGAAAATCCATTAAAATAAATATATTGATTTTTATTGGATATAGAAAAAAAAATTGAATGGCAGTCCTTTGAAGGATATCTTAGTTTGTGAGTCAATATGATGAGTTTGGTTATGACTTTCTTCCATTGCAGTTGGATAAAATGCACAGCTAGTAAATTGCTGTTGTCTATATTAAGCCGACAATAAGCCGAGAAACTAGTAAAAAATTTAAATAAAATTATAACTAACTAATTCACATAAACGTGAAAAATGAAAATCATTATCCAAACTTTTATCACTTTATCGTTGAATGCCTCCGGACAACAGGATTATTATTGTTTAATTAATTCTGTTTGTATTTATTGCATGCTTTCATCAATTTAGTCAAATCCAATATTCTATAAAATATATGAACTGTAAGTAAGTAAAATTTTTACCGAAATACATCTGTTACAATTTATTCGATTTTCTGTGGCAAAGGTAAAATAAAATTAAAAGAAATAAAAAAAATAGTCACATTTCTTGAAATATTGCTGAGAGAAATTAGTGCCTGAGGAAACTTAGATTTACTTGCCAAAATTCAACTATACATCCCAGTGAATGTCTCTTACAGTATGCAAAAACATCCAAACGACAGATAATAAAGTGTGGCGTGCACTTACATCAGATCCGTTAAGGAGGTACATTGCACTCTATCTACGCAAGGGTATTGAGTGTGGGTTGGTGCCCTACCACATATAAAAAACGATCTTAATAATATTGTTCATGACTGACTATGCAAATATATTGATATGTTAATTTTCATTATAATAAGAACATAAATTGTTTTATTTGAACGTTGGCAATTCTAGAATTATTGATCTGTGTATATACAGTAGTTGCTGTCATTCAGTGAGAGTAGGCTAGCCAAACATTTCAAACAGCGAATCGCCAGCTATTTCCAGTGAAATTGTAAACCACGAAACCAAGGAACATTGGAAGTGCTCTAACATTTATTTTTTGTTTCTACTGTAGAGACCGAAATCTAACTACTTTAACAGAAACCTGTTCTACACTAGAACCCTTTCATTATCTCTTGTGATTCCAATTTTCCACTTCTCTTGGTTTTCCTTTGATCATTTCGTTCTTCTGTTAACGCCTTTTTCATGAAAGGAAGTGGCGCGCCCGGACCATTTTCTCATTTACCGTTCTCTCTTCCTATTTCCTAAGAGCTGAGTGATCAAAAATTGCCATCCGGTCTGGGGCAGCGTGGGTGGGAAATAAAAGATACATTTTGTATTCGAAACTTACCATTTTAGGATAAAAAAAAT